>NC_068304.1:588530-885530 GCF_025860055.1 Xyrauchen texanus
AAATTTTCTACCCCGCGGGCTGATCTCAGTGCACAGTCAGTCTCACAGCCTGAAGAGAAAGACAAAGCTTTCTCTCACACCGCTCCCCCTCCAAGCTATGAACATCTTCAGTCACCTTTAGCGTGTGCGCCCGTGAAAAATAAACTGTATCATGATTTGAAGGCTGCGACTGCATTTCCGTTCGTGGAAACTGCAGAAGGATTTAAGGTTCACCCAATGCCTCTTGCTGATGTTATAGCTATTGCTAAAGGGCTTCCTGATCCGTCTAAAACACCTCATCAGTATGTTTCGGTTTTGAAGCGATTGACTGCTTATAGTCAATTGACAGGGCGTGATTATCGTTTCATACTAACTAAAACACTCCCTCCTGAAATTACGGAGGACGAATTAATTGAAGAAATTGATTTGTTAAGCCCGACATATGATACATCATCACCTCGTAACGTTTTGACAATACATGCAGAAGAGTCTGGTGATTTGTCCGGAACTTTCTGTAACGTTAGGATTGTGGATGATCATGATGACGACGATGTCGATTGGGTTTGGGCCAATTCGGGTAAGCTTAAACTTTTCTTCAAACAATTAACGGCATTTTTGCTGAAGCTGTCCTCTGCTAAACAAGACATCTCACATGTGGCTAATGCAAAACAAAGAGCTGGCGAGAGTCCAGTTGCTTTTTTCAACAGATTTAAACGTGCACGGATTGAAGAATCTGCGATTCCGTTTGATGATGATAATTGTCAGTTGTTTGTGAACACGTTTCTGAATAACATGCATGAGGAGACTGCACAATTGATTCGTATCACCACGAATAATTTTTTAACGATGTCGATTGATGACCTTGGCAAGCGTTTACGTGAGCTTTCCTCTGCTGGAGCCTTTGCTTCCTCCAAAGGAAAACTCCGATAATGTTACAAGTTGATGCTGTGGCTCAAAAACATCCGTTTTTTCACAGAACAAAGCCTGTCAAATGTTATTGTTGCGGTCGCTACGGACATGTTGCAAAGTTTTGCAGACAAAGAACTGAGCAGCGGCCTAATAGAAGCCAGATGCGTAAGCGCTCTAGTGACTATGAGAAAAAATAACCTCCTTCGCTTTCTCCTAATTGGAGACAGAGTGTAACACATTCAGATAGATATCCAACTGAATGGAATCACGCCTGACGGTGCGAGAGCAAAGAGTCTGAGTTTTCACTACTTTCGATGCAATATCCAAATAAATCAAATGCTTTGCCATTCCTTGAATTAAATGTGGACCATAAACCATACATGTTTTTAATCGATAGCGGCGCTTCGGTGTCCTCGTTATCTTCCGATGTGTACTCAGGCTCTGTCAAGGGAAAGCAAATTAATTCTGTAGGGATTAATAATGTTCCTGTGAAATGTGAATTGACGCCTGCCTTACCAATTACTTCTAAGGATGTACCGACATTGTTTAAAATGCATGCTTTCGCAATCATAACGAATTCTCCATTCTGCCTGTTAGGTACAGACTTGATGCATAAACTTGGTATGAAATTGAATTTTGATTCTATCTCTTTGACACTTCTGTTTCCTTCAGTTTTTTCCATTACAACCGACACAGGAAGTGCTCTTGTTGAAGATTCGTCTGCAACTGTGCTGCTACCAGAAATTTCGGGAGTCAACCCTCAATTGTGGGCGGAACACAAGGATGACGTAGGGTTAATAGATATCCAGCCCTACAGGGCAAATTTGATAAATACTAAGCCTGTGTTTCAGAAACAATACTCTCTTTCAAAGGAAAAAGAGGAGGGACTTAAACCTCTCATTACTCGATTTTTGAAACAAGGCATTCTGGTTCGAACTCATTCACCTTATAATACACCAATCAATCCAATTAAAAAAGCTAATGGTACTTGGCGTTTAACGCAAGACCTGAGAAAAATTAATGATTTGATCAAACCACTTGCTCCTATTGTACCAGAAGTTCAGGCTATAATTAATTCTATTCCTTCAGAACATACATTTTATTCTGTTATTGATTTAAGCTCCGCATTTTTCAGTATTCCTGTTCATCGTGATACACTATTTGCATTTTGTTTTCAGAATTGTCAATACAGTTGGACACGTCTCCCTCAAGGGTTCAGAGATTCTCCGGCTGTTTTCTCCGCTGTAGTGCACGATACACTGAAAGATGTCAAGCTTCCTCCAGACACCTGTCTGCTCCAATATGCTGACGACATTCTTGTCACTGGTGCCTCTGAGGACATGTGTGCTGCTGCTTCAAAGATTGTTTGCAATGTCCTGGCTGAAGCTGGTTTCAAGGCCTCTAGAGACAAACTTCAGTGGGTGCAGAGAAATGTCCATTACCTTGGACATGAACTGTCACAAGGCCAAGTTCGTCTGTCTGCGGACAGGATCAAAGCCATCGCTACATTTAAGCATCCATCCACACGGAAGCAAATGCAAAGCTTCCTGGGACTGGTCAATTACTGCCACCTGTGGGTGCCTAATTGCTCCATGTATGACAAAATCCTGTGAGAAGCTACACTGGGTGACAAAGACGATATTACATGGACAAGTGAGATGAATCAAGCATTCAAACATTTGCAATCATCACTCTTAAGGCCGCCTGCCCTTGGCCTACCCTGTTACACACAAGACTTTCATCTATACGTGTACAAAAGTGGTGGCACAGCAATCCTGGTCCAAGAGCATGGGGGTACTTTCCGTCCAATAGCTTATTTATCTAAGACCCTTGATTGGGTCGCTAAGGGACTTCTGGCTTGTTTGCGTGCAGTGGCTGCCACAGCAATTATGATACAGGATGCTGAAAAGGTTGTTTTGTCACATCCTCTCATTGTACATGTTTCTCATCAGGTAGGAGCCATTATGCATAATATTTCAACTCAACACATGACTGCCCAACGCCGTTCTGGCTATGAGGCTATATTGTTAGCTACTGCTAATGTAACGTTGAAAGTAACTTCTGTTATTCATGGCCCTACTGTACATTTGCATAGGTTGCTGACACAAGTTGAATTTGAGCGCGACGACCACGACTGCCTGAACAGGATCCAAATTTCGACTGCTTGCAGGCCAGACGTTTCCACGTCTGTCCTTGAGGAGGGAATCCATTGGTATATTGATGGATCCTGCTTTAAGCCAAAGGACAGTACATATTTGTGTGGTTATGCTATTGTTGAATTGCCTAATAAAGTAATTGAAGCGTATTCACTGCCACATAAATCAGCACAAGTCACAGAACTGATTGCTTTAACAAGAGCTTGTCAATTGGCAAAAGGTCAGTGTATCAACATATATACTGACTCCAAATATGCGTATGGCGTAGTCCGTGATTTTGCTAAATTGTGGGAGGAAAGAAATTTCAAAACCTCCGAAGGAAAACCAATTTTGGCATCACAACATTGTGGCCGAGCTGATTAGTGCAGCACAGCAACCATTGAAGCTTGCTGTAATTAAAGTAGCTGGTCATAAAACAGGTGAATCTGACGAGGCCAAAGGTAACAGATTTGCGGATGAAGTAGCGAAATGGGCAGCAAAAGAAGCAATACGTAGTCCGCATGTAAATGAACAAAACAGTGAAGTGCCAATGATGAATTCATGGTTGATTAATGATTTGGATGTTAAAATCTTACAAGCGAATCTTACTCAACATGATTTGACTCATTGGGCAGCCAATGAAGTAAAACCAGATCAAGTTGGTATTTTAAGAGATAAACAAGGTAGAATCGCGCTACCAGCATCTACTGTTGTAATGCTGTGTAGGCATTATCACGGTGTATCACATGTGTCAAAAGAGAAAGATACAAAATTTGAATCAATCATACTGCATTGCGAACGTTCGAAGAAATACTTTGTTGATATTGGATGCTTGCCTGGTGTGTGCGCAAACAAACAGGCACAAGGCAATCAGCCATGATGCTTTACCGCATCCTGAACTTCCTTTCCAATATTTACAGATCGATTTTACACACATGCCTCCATGTGGAAATCACAAGTATTTGCTCGTGATTATTGACCATTTACAAAGTGGCCTGAGGCTTTTCCGTGTGGAAAATAAGATGCAAAGACAGTAGTGAAGGTTCTTGCCAAAGAAATTATACCGCGTTTTGGTATTCCAACTGTTATAGCAAGCGACAATGGAACTCCATTTGCTTCTAAAGTAACACAATTATTAGCTAAAGAACTTAGTATTAATTGGCATTTTCATATCCCGTATCATCCTCAGTCTTCATCAAACGTGGAACGTTTGAACAAAACGATAAAAGAACGTCTTAATAAAGCGTGCTTAGATACGGGCAGAAATTGGGTTGATTTATTGCCTGCCGTACTGACGGAAATGAGAATGTCTCCGTCAGCCACTACAAAAATGTCTCCCTTTGAAATTCTCATGGGTAGACCTTTCCTGACCCCTTGGGTCAGAGGTCGCGCTGGCAATCTTTCCACAGGTGACACGGAGGTGATCATCGCGGATTATATGGATTCCCTAGTTAGAACGTTAAATGGCATAAATGGTGATGTTTCTCTCTCTCTTCCTCTTCCATCAGAAGGGCCAACTCATCCCTTCGTTCCAGGACAATCGGTGTTGATTAGGTGTCTGAAACCTACGAAACTTGGAGAACCGAATTATCTGGGGCCGGCCACGGTGATCGCTGTGACAAGGACAGGTGTTCTGACTGATCTTCAACCACAGTGGATCCATGCAAGCCGCGTGAAGCTTGCTCCAGAGGAGGGCCTTACTAATTCCGGGTGAACAGTGAAAGCACTGGAGGAGCTGAACACGCAGCGCCAGTGCCCAACCGGGAATCTGTGAATTGGAAGGACCTGAGGAGGACGAGGAAGAGAAGTAGACGAAGAACGAGATTGTTGATTGAACTTAACAATAAAATATTAACGATACAATTAAGCCATGTCTGCACAGTCGCTATTACACCTGATTGTGCTAATAAATATACTCATTTATACACAAGCACTTGTTAGCAGTGGGAACGAAACTTGGCTGAGCCATGAAAATGAACCACATTCATTTGCCACCAATATGTGGTGGAGATTAGTCAATTTCATTGCTAAGTCTACAGGAAAAAAGAGTGACTGTTATGTTTGTACGAAAATGCCACAAAGTGCTTCAGGACCTCGCGTAAGTGTTAAATCACCAACGACAGATGAAGATCTGTTCTGTCCTTTACTTCTTAGTACTGTGGGATTCATTGCACCTCAAAATTCAACAGGGAATTGGACTTGTCCTGATAACAGGGCACTGACAGTTGTAGTTCAAGTGCATGCTAAAGTGGCAACTGTAGGTCCCATTCCTGACTCATTGCTATGTATAGAAAGAAGAGTAGGAGCCTCAACATTGGGTTCCATTCCTAATAGTAAATGTAATCAAATATATCGCCGTTGTGAAGTACGAAACACTGCCTGTTGTGTTAGTTGTTTGACTGGGGAAGGAACCTTTGACTTGGAAGCATGTTTAAAAGGATCTCCTCTTCCGATCACAGCTATGAGTTCCTATGCCAAAGCAAACCCAGATCTTTGAGAGTTATGTGATGAGTATTGTGGACTATACACCGGTAAAAATTGTAATAGGTATGTTCCATCAGCAAAAGGAACAAGAACTTTGAAAGATTGGTTTTGGTTATGTGGACACGTGGTTTATACCTCGTTACCATTTAAATTGAGTGGACGATGTGCTTTGGTAACTTAAGAAGAATATTCTATGATTATTAGACCACATAAAAAGGATGATGTGATGAACCAAAGAAACACACGCTCCCTCTCTGACCGCAGTTCGACAAGTAGTTTGGGAAGAGACAACCCAGTTCCAAAAGAATACCGGTTATGGACTGGTACGGAAAAATTCTTTGAGAGTATATTTCCATCAATTGGAATTGGTAGTATTCGAATTGAAGTAGAAGTTACAAGATATGAGTTGATTTATTTTATTAAAACTACCAGTGACACCTTAGTTGGGGTCAAAGAAGAACTTCAAGCACTTCGCTTGACTGCTTTGCAGAACCGTTTAGTCTTAGATCAACTTACAGCTGCGAGGGGAGGGGTCTGTGTGATCGTTTGAACTTCTTGTTGTACATATATACCCAAAAATTACATTTACATTACATTTATGCATTTGGCAGACGCTTTTATCCAAAGTGACTTACAGTGCAATTATTACAGGGACAATCCCCCCCGGAGCAACCTGGAGTTAAGTGCCTTGCTCAAGGACACAATGGTGGTGGCCATGGGGTTAGAACCTGTGACCTTCTGATTAACAGCCCTGTGCTTTAGCCACTACACCACCACCACTAAAATGATGAAGATGGTCATATCATAGCTGAGGGTATAAATAATATGACAAAAATTGTTGATGAATTACAGAGAAGAGAAGTGGATGATAGAAATGGGTTTGGAGATTGGATTACAAGTTGGAAATAATTACTTGTATCTTCTTTAATACCAATTGGAGTTATACTGTTAATCCTTTCATTTATTGTTTGTTGTATTATTCCATTCATTAGGATGTTGATTTATCGTTCTATGAATACTTTTGTATCGTCTCAATATTCTTTAGCAAACAGAACTATCAAGTACTAATGACTTTGGAAGAAATGTTTGACTGAAATGTTTCATGTATTATTCTGTAATAATGGACATGCTGAGAATAATGTAATGTGATAATTATGTTATAATATAACTGTCATTATCAAAGGGGGCACTGTTAGAAATAGGTCTACATCTCAGCTCTGTCCAAGAGGAAAATGCTGAGTTGAGACATTCCATTCTGAATACATTATCAAACATCTGTTTTATGTTAGCATGGAGCTCTCTCTCTCTCTCTCTCTCTCTCTCTCTCTCTCTCTCTCTCTGTGTCTATACATTGTGTCTGCGTGTACTTTGTACAATTGTGTATGGAGAGGTCCGGCAGGCTACCATGGAACTTGGAGCCTTCGCCATATGGAATTGTTATCTATGAGGTAATGTCTATTTCTATTGGTTTAGAGATGTGAACTCCCTTCAGTATTGTCATATATATTTGTATGTTATCCAGGAGAAGGGGAGATGCATACTTTGCTCCCCAACGTTGGTTTCATTACTTTGTATTGATTCATTCACGACTCAATAAAAGACGGAGAGAAAAGGCACTGCTATCGTTTAGAAGACTTTCATTTCTAACACCTAGCAACCATTTAGCAAGACCTATATCTCTGCATCAGAACATCGTACAGACTTCTGGGTTGATTTATTTCAATCAGGATGGAAAGCAGCCATGATAAGTATCACTATGGTAACTGCCTAGCAACCAGATGGGTTTACCCTAGCAACCGGGTAACAAATCACATATCTCAGCAGTTATAAAATGCTATTTGACGAGTTTTGCCACGGCAAGCACCACTCACATTTTCTTCAGGAAATGTACCTATCTAGTTTCTAATGATATTGTATATATTCCATATTGTTTTTATTGATCACTGTTTACAACCGTGGTGAGCAGAAACATTGAACCTTTAGGTGTATGGTCTACAACAGCAGCCAAGAATATTAATCAAAGGCTATCATGGGCACAGACTCACCCAAACTGGACAGTTGAAGACTGGAAAAGGTGATATTTTTTCTAATCTTCAACTGTCCAGTTTCTGTGAGCCTGTGCCCATGATAGTCTCAGATTCACATTCTTGTTTCACAGGAGTGGGACCTGATATGGTCTTCTGCAGTTGTAGCCCATCCACCTGTAACCGAGGAGTGACTGTAAAAAGTGCTTAATTGAGTTACTATATCTTTCCAAGGAGCTCAAACCAATCTGGCCATTCTCCTCTGATCTCTCTTATGAACAAGGACTTCCACCCACAGAATTGTCACTTAATGGTTTTGGTTTTTTGCACCAATCTATGTAAAATTGATGTGAAGATTAACTGAAGCTCTTGGCCTGTATAAGCATGTTGTTGTTTTACATTATGCTGCTACCACATAATTGGCTATTTAGCTAACTGCATGAATGTGCAGGTGTTCTTAATAAAGTGGATGGTGAGTGTATCTTTACAATTCATCTTTCTTTGTTATTTATTTGTACTGTTCGTAAGTTGGACATTATTACAAATAATTGTGTTATGTATAATTACTATATTTTAGGTGAATGCAGTGATCTGGCTGGTGACAATGTACCTAGCAGCTAAATTCACCCCCCCAGAAAAGAGTGGGTCAAGCCTTGTTGGAAGAGGGGAATGTCCATGCAGCCATGGCCAAAACAGAAGACTGGAGGTAATTTAGTAACAATTTACTAATACACTTGACATTAACTGAATTTTCAATTGCAAGAAGACCTTGAAAGCTGTAAAGAATGCTTTAGAGGCTAATTGGGAAACATTTGACTTGGCAACACATGGCCTTGGGCCTGCTGTTATAAAAGGCACTTTTTCATTAATTGATGCACGTCTTAAAGAGAAAATGAGAACACTGAAATCAAAAGACTCCACAGATGAGTAAGGTTTCCCCCACTTTATTTTATATTTTCATTGTTTAAATGCTTGTTTTTTGTTGATGTACACTGTTTAGCAGTACAAGAAAAATAAACAAAGACATGACAAATAATTTCATGGTCCTTTTAAAAAAAAAAAAAATTTTTTTTAATCAAATTCGGTCAAATGGGTTGCAACTTCAGTTTTTATTTTTGCCGCCTTCTGTTTTTTCGTTTACAAATGTAGTTCGTAGTGAGTACATGTTTTGCCTTTTTTACCTGTTGACGATAGGCATGCAATACAGTTATTTTTCTTTTTGTTGACAGAATACTGAAGCTTGAAAAAAACAGTTTGTGTGACCTCTCTACCATCTTGTACAGCTCCCTGTTTTCAATGTACTTGTCTGATTGGCTCCATTCAATAAGGTCTGTTAACATGGCCTGGAGTTCAGCTTTTGGCTTTCTGTTGGGTGTTTTCTGGCAAACAGGATGATTGGAGCTTAACTCACAAGGTGTCAGTGGAAGGTAGAGGATGTTGTGAACCAAGATACAGACACATTTTTCATTATGACTATTTGCATTGCATGTACTGAATGTACTTTTGTGATTTATAGTCCCTAAACTCCCATCACTGTGAAATACCTTTTTATCGTGAGGAAGAATCTATGTAAGTGTTACGTATACCTCGAATTGTTTCACCGTTGCCCTTTGTTTATCATTTTTGTCACTTTTGTAATTCCTTAGTTTTCACTTTTGTCCCTTTTTTAGCTCCATAGTCTCCCTGTTAGCTTTCGTGTTCTCCGTTCATTGTTTTCACCTGCCCTCGTTAATTTACCATTGGTTTCTGTCTATCACCTTGTTATCTTGTTTTGAGTTCTGTTTGTTCATTGGCCCCTTTGTCCCATGTTTATGCATTTATACCCTGGTTCTCCTGGAATGTTGTTTAGCCTGGTATGTTTTCCCTGCCCGTGTTTTCAGTTTTATGTTTATTTCCCCATTGAGGGTTTTCCTTTGTGTTTATCTATTGTCCACTTAATAAAAGTAAGCTGCATTTGGATCCGCATCTCCTCGTCTGCATTCGCTGCTCATTCGTAACAGAACGATAGACCAAAATGGATCCAGCGGCTTTTTCGTGGAACTGACACGAGTGGATCTAAACATCCGTGAGTTCTCCCACTGTTTCTCCTGCGTGGCCGGCCACACCGGTTGGGATGACAACCTCCTGAAGACCGTGTACAGGATTGGTGTACCTAAACACCGGTGTTATGATTTGCCGGAGATTGGAGACTACACCTGGCAGGAATATGTGAGTCTCGTCGTGGAGGAATTCGCTGCCGGGGAACCTCCTCTCTCGATCCCGGCTCCCGCCTCTGGGCTCTCTACGCCTGCCACGGTCAGCGAGCCTACGCCTGCCACGGTCAGCGAGCCAGCGCCTACGCCTTCCCCGGTCTGCGAGCCAGAGCCCACGCATGTCACTGTGAGCGAGCCTGAGCCCTCGACCGTCCCCGAGCCAGCGCCTGTAGCCTCAGACGTCAGTGAGCCAGTGCCGATAGCCTCAAATGTCAATGAGCCAGTGCCTGTAGCCTCGACCGTCCCTGAGCCCGAGCCTGAGCCCTCGACCGTCCCCGAGCCAGCGCCTGTAGCCTCAGACGTCCCCGAGCCAGCGCCTGTAGCCTCAGACGTCAGTGAGCCAGTGCCGATAGCCTCAAATGTCAATGAGCCAGTGCCTGTAGCCTCGACCGTCCCTGAGCCAGCGCCTGTAGCCTCGACCGTCCCTGAGCCAGCGCCTGTAGCCTCGACCGTCCAAGCTCACGCCTCCGAGCTATCCAGAGCTCCGCCTTCCGAGGCTATCCAGAGCTCCGCCTTCCGAGCTTTCCAGAGCTCCGCCTCCCGAGCTTTCCAGAGCTCCGCCTCCCGAGCTTTCCAGAGCTCCACCTCCCAAGCCTTCCAGAGCTCCGCCTTTCGAGCCTCCTGAGCTTTCCAGAGCTCTGCCTTCCGAGCCTCCCGAGCTTTCCAGAGCTCCGCCTCCCGAGCTTTCCAGAGCTCCGCCTTCCGAGCCTCCCGAGCTTTCCAGAGCTCCACCTCCCGAGCTTTCCAGAGCTCCGCCCCTCAAGCCTCTCGAGCCTCCCAGGGCTCCGCCCCTCAAGCCCCTCGAGCCTCCCAGGGCTCCGCCCCTCAAGCATCTCGAGCCTCCCAGGGCTCTGCCCCTCAAGCCCCCCGAGCTTCCTACGGCTCCGCCTCCCGAGCTTTCCAGAGCTCCGCCTTCCGAGCCTCCCGAGCTTTCCAGAGCTCCACCTCCCGAGCTTTCCAGAGCTCCGCCCCTCAAGCCTCTCGAGCCTCCCAGGGCTCCGCCCCTCAAGCCCCTCGAGCCTCCCAGGGCTCCGCCCCTCAAGCATCTCGAGCCTCCCAGGGCTCTGCCCCTCAAGCCCCCCGAGCTTCCTACGGCTCCGCCTCCCGAGCCTCCTACGGCTCCACCTCCCGAGCCTTCTAGGGCTCTGCATCCAGAGCCTCCCGAGCCTTCTAGGGCTCCACCTCCCGAGCCTCCTACAGCTCCGCCTCCCGAGCCTCCTACGGCTCTGCCTCCCAAGCCTCCTACAGCTCTGCGCCCAGAGACTCCAGAGCCTTCTAGGGCTCCGCCTCTAGAGCGTCCTACGGCTCTGCCTCCTGAGCCTCCCTCAGCTCCACCTACTGAGCCTACTAGGCCATTGCCTCCCTCGGCTCCACCTCCTGAGGCTCCTGAGCCTCTCCTGGCTCCGCCTCCAGAGCCTCCTTCAGTTCCACCTCCTGAGCCTCCCCCGGCTCCGCCTCCTGAGCCTCCCTCAGCTCCGCCTCCAGTGGCTCCCTCGACCCCGCCTCCCAGGCCTCCCTCGGCTCCGCCAGCTTCCCCAGTGGCCAATCCTGCTCCCAGGCCCCCTGAACCGGTGCTTGCTCCATGGCCATCTCCTAGGCCACCAAAACCGGCCTCTGTCCTGTGGCCACCTCCCAGGTCCCCTGAGCCGGTCCTTTCCCCACGGCCATCTCCTAGGCCACCAAAACCAGCCTCTATCCTGTGGCCACCACCCTGGTCGATACCTCCCTGGCCCCCTAAACCTGTCCCTTTGTGCCCCCAGGGACTGCCTAATTGGCCCCGTGGACTGTCTCATTTCCCTTTGTGCCCCCGTGGACTGTCTCATTTCCCTTTGTGCCCCCGTGGACTGTCTCATTTCCCCTCGTTGGCCCCCTTGGACTTCCTGCCTGCCCTCTGTGCCCCTTGGACTGCCTTCTTGCTCTTGTGCCCCCCCGGTCTGCCTGTCTGCCCCTGGTGCCATCATTTTGTTTCCTGTGGGTTTCTTGTCTTTGTTTTTTTTTTCTTTAGGATCGTCTGGTATCCGATCCTTTGAGGGGGGGCTCTGTTACATATACCTTGTCTTGTTTCACCGTTGCCATTTGTTTAACATTTTTGTCACTTTTTTAGCTACATAGTCTCCCTGTTAGCGTTCGTGTTCTCCGTTCATTGTTTTCACCTGCCCTGGTTAATTTACCATTGGTTTCTGTCTATCACCTTGTTATCTTGTTTTGAGTTCTGTTTGTTCATTGGCCCCTTTGTCCCATGTTTATGCATTTATACCCTGGTTCTTTGTTCAGTCCTTGTCTATCGTTGAATGTTGTTTAGCCTGGTATGTTTTCCCTGCCCGTGTTTTCAGTTTTATGTTTATTTCCCCATTGAGGGTTTTCCTTTGTGTTTATCTATTGTCCACTTAATAAAGTAAGCTGCATTTGGATCCGCATCTCCTCGTCTGCCTTCGCTGCTCATTCGTAACAGTAAGAAAGATGAAAAAAAATGCCTCAAACAGGATTAGCACACCATTGAAATGTAGAATATGAAACATTTCCTGGCAATACATGTTTTAAAAAGTATCTGTTATTTGGTGAGTTAAGTATGGGTGTACATAAGTTTAATTACAAACAAAAAGGCAAACATTCATTATGCATAGTGAAATCACTGAAACTAGGATTGTGTAAAGGAGAAAGCATGCTTGTTATTACAATAAATAGGCCTATATACAACCAGCCTTGTTGTTTGTTTCGCTGTTTTCATGATTGCATGACCTGCCAAAATTGGACCAAAGAAATCCACTGATTCTTCAGGTACGTAGATACATGTGTACTACCAAGGTAGGAATCAGAAGTGTGGATAAACTCCTCTTCCTGAGGAACATATAGTTTTTAAATTAATAATGTTTACAAACTTACAACTGTCTAAAAACAGAAGCTAAAAGAACATCAGAGTAGAGGAAGAATCTATGTAAGAGGCCTGAAAACATCTGTAACCCCAGTTCCCTGATAAAAGCGGAACGAGATGCTGCGCTGATTTAGCGCTTTGGGAACATCTTTAAGAGTGACCAGCTGTGAATATGTGTGCAACACATCAATGAAATTGACTAGAATTTATAGCATCTGCTGGTGACATCATAGGATGCACCTGTAGCAGGGCTATAAATGGATGCGTCACGGTTGCATCATCAGGTATTTTGTGTTCTGGGGCATCCTCAGTGTGGCAGTGAAGCACAGAATCTCGTTCTGCTTTTATCAGGGAACAGGGGTTACAGTTAAGTAAACCAAGATGTTCCCTATCAAAAAGCTACACTTTGATGGTGTGCTGATTTAGCACTTTAGGAACGAGAATACACACGCCGCCGCACTGTGGGTGTCCGGACCCCTTACAGTTGTGAAGTTGTGCTCACAAGAGCCAAGAGGTCTCAAACATGAGCTTGTGATGTTGACTCAAGGACGTAAGAGCCCGGAGTGGCATGAATATCCAAACTATAAAATCTTATGAATGTGTGCGGAGAGGACCAGCCTGCCGCACCACAAACATGCTGCAGAGGGACACCTCTGGCCAAAGCTTTAGAGGAGGCGATCCCTCTGGTATAGTGAGCCATGATACCTACTGGCGAAGCTTGACCATGTGCCTCATAGGCCAGGGCAATAGCATCCCTCACCCAATGTGACATTGTTTGCTTGGTGTCGGCCAGCCCTTTGTTACGGCCCCCATGACAAACGAATAGTTGCCCTGACTTTGCTCACTGGCTAGTGTGGTGGACAGAAGTCTGAAGGGCACTTTTCAGTCTAACTGTAGCCTGGCAACAGCCTGAGTAACCACCTCGAGTAATTCCTCAGCTGCTTTATTATTGTGCATGGAACGTTCAGAGGTGGGTAGCTCAAAGTCCGCAGACTCAAGAGATTCAGCGTCCCCCTTGTGAACCGAAGAGGCACCGAAATGCACTTCAGGCTCACAAGAAGGACCAGCTGGATCTGGGGAGAGAGCGAGTGATAGGGACGGACCTGTCTCTCGCTCCTCAGCCAGATCCATGTGAGAACCCCACGATAAAAGAGTGGGCGCTGGCTCTTGGAATTAAGTGAGACGAGTGCAAAGCATTGACTGTAAACAGATCACAATGCTCGCACCTGCCCCGACCCAACACGAACAGCATGCTCTTCCCCCAAACACACAAAACAAAACTGGTGTGTGTCCGTTTCAGCCATAGAGCTTAAACATGGGAACACAATGCTTGCTTTGCTTCACACTCATTCTTGGAAAGGAGAAAAGGTTTTCTGCGCACTTCCTAACAAATTCTAACTCCTAACAGTTGAAAAGAAAGTTCTTACAGCTTGAGAAGCACAACACAAACAGAGTGGTCTGAAGACAAAAGACCTAACGATGCACCTGTGATGCATCTATTTATAGCCCTGCTACCGGTGCATCCTATGATGTCAATTTCATTGATGTGTTGCACACATATTCACAGCTGGTCACTCCTAAAGACGTTCCCAAAGCGTTAAATCAGCACAGCATCAAAGTGTAGCTTGTTGATAAGAAACTTAATTTATTCAGAGCTTTGTCAAGCCAACATATTCTGGAAAAAGCTTGTTTTAGTGTATAGCTATGAACGAGTCTTACCGTTAAACACACCTTCATTGCAACCATTGCTTGAATCACCATGTTTCTCTGGCCCACTGGCAGGTTTCCTCCATCTTGTTTTACCAACCACCTATGCACAGCCTACATGTTAAATAAAATAAAAGTTTTATATTCAATTAGCATTGTGTAATTTATTTTTAAACTATTTGAAATTTTCCTGTATACATTTTGGACTGTATAGCCAATACTCTCAATGACATTTTATAATAGAGTGCTCATACTAATGTTTTTAAGAGATCTCTGAATTATTGGCAATAATAATACAAGTGGTAATACATATACAATATTTTTACAGTGTTATCACAATTTGCTGCCTGAACTGTTCTGTCATCTACCTGCAGCATGTGAAACAATGGACCTTTGCTGAAGGAAAAATCTGTCTTACGGCATTGGTCCCTGTTAATCATGACTGACCTATACAAAAATAAAAGGGAATACACATGAAAATCATGAATTTAACAGGTTTTTGCTAGACAAGATGGAGGATTAAAGGGCCCCTATCTTAAAATGTGTTAAACTTTAACAGTGTTTACATCAAACTATTTAGAAAAGGGATGAAAAGACAGTTTTCCATGATATGGGCTGTTTAAAGCAAATGCTCATCTCAAGAGCAGTTTAAGTACATAGTGTACTGACTGGGAAAGAAAGCCAGGATTACTGCTAGAAAGCTTTTCCAGGCAGAGAGTGAGAGTGGCTGTTGATTCCTGACTGATAATGAAGTATGCAAAAGGAACTTCTCTTCCAATACTATTACTGAGAAGAAGAGCATAAAATGCATAGCCATATGAGGTCATCCCTTTGTAGGTGGCATCCATGAACATCATGGGATGTGGATGTTCCCCCAGTAGTTGTTTTTGCCAGGGTGTCTGTACAACAATTATCAAGGGTTGTTCATCACTTAATGGCTGATAAAAACGTTTCAGGTTACATGTGTAACCCTTGTTCCCTGAAAAAAGCGGAACGAGATGCTGCGCTGCTAAGCGCACGGGGAACAACTCTAGCTGTGAACCGAGCTGAAATAGTGTGTGTAACACGTCAATGAACACTGACCGGAATTTATAGCCTCGGCTGATGTAATCATTAGATGCACCTGTGGCCAGGCTATAAATGGATACGTCACCAGGTGTCGTCAGATACTTCTACTTGAAGAGCAGTCCTGGGATGTCCCAGTGCGGCAAAGCAGTGCAGCATCTCGTTCCGCTTTTTTCAGGGAACAAGGGTTACACATGTAACCCGAGACGTTCCCTTTACAAAAAGCTTCACTACGATGCTGTGCTGCTAAGCACTACGGGGAACGCAATACCCACGCCGCCGCACTTGGGGCTGTCCGGACCCCTACGGTTGTGCAGTGTACTCACAAAAACGCGAGAGGTCTCAGACATGAGCTTGAGATGTCGACTCAAGGGCATAAGAGCCCGGAGTGGCAAAACATCCAAACTATAAAAATCTAATGAATGTGTGCGGAGAGGACAACCTGCCGCATCACAAACTTGCTGCAGAGGGAGATCTCTAGCCAAGGTTTTAGAGGAGGAGAGCCCTCTGGTAGAGTGTGCCCTAAAACTTACTGGTGAAGCTTGACCACGCACCTCGTAGGCCCGGGCAATAATGAGGATGCCTCTTTGAGGGCACCCCGCCCACCAAGCCGTGGCAAACCGCAGTGGCCACATAGAACCTGGCAGTGGCGAGGCAAGTGCCCGCTGACCATTCTTTCTACAGAAAATCCAGAACTGAAGCAAACTGGCAGTAAGCTGGTTCTGTAATAAGAACTTTAGTAGAAGGAAACGCATGCAGGCGCATTTGTGCTATGTATGTGTTACTACGATCAGGGGGGGACTGGGCGATTCGGGAAGAAGTAGAGGAGACATTGTGCTATCAACAGAGGCGAAGAGGTCCTCTTCTGCCCTGTAAAATCTACCCTGATCAGTTCCAAGTGGAGGGAGCACTAGCACTTCAAATGGTCTCGATAATCTCAAGAGAAAACCCTGTGAACCTCATTTGGTACCCTTAGGGGCCAGACATGAAAGGTTTCACAATTCGGGCCAAGGATGAGAAGGTCCTCCCTGTTCGGAATCGCCCAAGTCGAGCTGTCGAGGAGAGGAATTAGCTCTGAGAAACATATCCTGTTCGGCCAGCGCAGTGCCATTAAAAGGAGGCAAGACCCTTGCTGGTGAACATCGCCAAGACTCCAGGGAGCAGAGAAACCGGGGAAAGAAATGCATACAGACGCATTCTGGGTCATGTATGTGTCTTAACATCCAGGCCCAAGGGGGCTGGGTGATTTCAGGGAGAAGTAGAGGAGACATTGCGCTATTCATAGAGGCGAAGAGGTCCTCTTCTGCCCTAAGATCTCACCCAAACTTGTTCCAAGTGGAAAAATCCCGGAATTTAAAAAGGTCTCGATAACCTCAGGAGAAAGCCCTGTGTCCCTCAGTTGGTACCCTTAGGGGCCAAACATGAAAGATTCCAAAATTCGGGGCAGGGATGAAATATTGCCCTGTGCCTGAGATAGAAGATCCTTCAACTTCGGAATCGCCCAAGGCGAGCCGTCGAGGGAAGAGATTAGCTCCGAGAACCAAGCCCTGTTCGGCCAGCGCGGTGCTATCAGTAAGAGGCAAAAACACTTGCTGGCGAACTCTGGGCAACTACTACCTTAGGGAGGAGTTCTTAACTCCCCCGTTGGTATTTTCTGTCTGGACCGTAAATCTGCTCCCGTATATGGGCATCCAGGGATATAACTGACCTGAGTGACAGGAGCTTACCCTGGGCCCTAAGGAGAATCCGACGTGTCAGAAATACAGCTGACAAGAACGTGGGTCTCCTTGATGATTTATGTAAGAGGCTACCGCTGTATTGTCCACCCGCACCAAGACATGGCAGCCTCAGGAGGAGGTATTTCAGGGCCAGAAATACAGCCATCAACCTGAGACAGTGACTGTGACAACCGAGCTGACAACCCTCCCATCTCCTTAAGCTGGACGACCAATTAAGGCCGCTACCCCGCCCGTCAGGGAGGCGTCTGTCATTAGCAGTCTGCGACAACAAGACGCACCTAGAGTGGGACCCAAGGCAGAAAACCGGGGTCTGAACCACATAGAAAGGGAACGAAGCCTGAGGCGCGCAAAACCCTTTTTAGCCTAGGGGTTTTGGCCCTTGGAAGAATTCCCCTGGCTTTTGGCCACAACAAAAACGGTCTCATGATCACCGTGGATCACCGTGGACGCGGTCGCCCTGAGACCTGGAAATCGTTGATACTGATAACAGTGCAACCTTGACCTAGCCTGACTTTGCTCAGGGTGATCTGAATGGACTCAATCCTAGCGGGAGACAGTTGTGCCCGCATTGTGATTGAACTCCATACGATGCCCCGACAGACAGTGTTCTGAGTGGGAGAGAGGACGCTTTTCTTGGCGTTGAGCCTCAACCCCAGAGAAACAGATGAGCTAAGACGATGTTCCTGTGCTGAACTGCCAGATCCTGGAACTGCGCTAGGATCAGCCAGTCGTCTACATAATTCAGAATGCAGATGCCCCGGAGTCGCAAGGAGCCAGCGCTACATCATGCATTGTGAATGTGCGGGTAAAAAGGGCTAGGCTGAGTGAAAGAACCTGACACTGGAAGACTTCGCCCCCAGAAGTGAACCTCAGGAACCTTCCATGTTGTGGCAGAACTTCTAAATGAAGTATAGAAGTCCGTCATAAGATCGATGGTGACCAGCCAAACGAGTTGTAGGGCTTGAGACAGGACCGTCTTGACAGGCATCATCTTGGACTTGAACACCCACGGGTAATCCCGCCTGTTTTTCAATTCTTGGACCTGCCTCCTCTATGTTTTAATGTTTAATTGATTGATTAATTGACATCACTAGTTTCTTCCACCCAAAAAGGAGGGATCAGGTAGGCACAGCAGAGGTAGTCACAGATGATGTAACAGGAGATGTGTAAACTACAAAGCTTCATCTATTGTTATCATTCCAAATGAATTTTACATTTGTATCCACTGTAAGATTCTGTACTTTTACTCAAGTACAGGAGCGATCGTCTGTGTTCCGTCAATACCCACATTTATATTTCCTCGAAACCTGATGAGTGTATCATTGATATCAAAGATTGAATGGCCAGAAATGTCCTTCTATTCAATTTCGACAAAACAGGGGTACTAATTACTGGACCAAAAACCTCTAAAAATAAGACGCTAAAATGTTTTTTGATTCTTGATGGATGTACTGTAACGTCATCTTCTACAGCGAAGAAATTAGGTGTTATACTTAAGCAATATCACACGAGCAAGAGTGTGATATGGCTAATCACAGCAGTGCTGATTTAGGGCCATATAGCATGATTGCAAGTGTGATATTGGTTATATACAACAGTTCAATGAACAAGTATATTTTAAAAAATTAGGAAAAACTGAGTACGGTCATAAAAAATGAATTTGTGCATGTAACTACTTTCTTAGGTGACTGATCAGAACCTGCCATTGCTGGTTGAAAACAAATGATGTGTCCAAGCCTTCGATAGTAATTCAACAATGTCACTTCAGAAATAGTTTCATGGCTGGTACTGTTTCTAAGAAGGTATTGGATAAACAAGGATGGATGTGTATGTGTGAGAGAGAGAGAGCGAGAGAGAGAGGTGGAGCATGTGCAATCACTTGTTGCCACTCCCAAGCAGAGATGCTGTCAGCTTTCTGAAGATCAGCTTTCTCAGTGGAAAAATAGTATAGGCGAATTGGCGAGTTGAATTTCCATGCCACTCAGGTCTACCTCCGCGAACCAACCTTGATGCCGGAAGCACAACAAAAATGTGCTTCTGTTACAGCATCTTGAACGAGAGCCTGTACAACACCCGGTTCAGGACTCGCAGGTCCAGGACCTTCTTTGGAAAAATTAAGAGCTTTAAAAGCCAGCGCCGCTCTTGTTCTACATCGACTTGAAGAGAACACCGTGGAACCAGGTGGAATCTAACCTCAAGAGAGAGAAGACTGTTCTTTTCTTAACAATGTCGGAACATTGACATAAAAGAAGGGAACAAAAGATTTACCTCCCGGTCCTCCACCGGGGGAGGGAGTGGTCTGTACACCAGCTCCTGGGTTCCTGCAGTCAGCTCCTTCCTCATGTGGCCCATTTCAGGGCCATTTAGGAGCTCTTTCAGGGGTCCTGGCGGCTGGCCGAGGAACGGGGGGGCGTGGGGGATGTTACTCTCCAGCTGTCACGTTCCTGTGTTGTCTGCCTGTGTTTTCTGTTTCACATGTCACCTATCTCCGCCTCTCGAGCCCCTCGAGCCTCCCAGGGCTCCGCCTCTCGAGCGTTCCATGGCTCCGCCTCTTGAGCCTTCCAGGGCTCCGCCCTCGAGCCTCCCGAGCCTTCCAGAGCTCTGCCTCTCGAGCCCCTCGAGCCACCCAGGGCTCCGCCTCTCGAGCCGTCCAGGGCTCCGCCACCTGAGCCTTCCAGGGCTCCGCCCCCGAGCCTTCCAGGGCTCCGCCTCCCGAGCCTTCCAGGGCTCCGCCCCAGAGCCTCTTGAGCCTCCTACGGCTCCGCCTCCAGAGCCTCCCGAGCCTTCCACGGCTCCGCCTCCCGAGCCTCCTAAAGCTCTGCCCCCAGAGACTCCAGAGACTACCAGGTCTTCACCTCTGAAACTTCCCACGGCGCCACCTCCCTGAGCCTTCCAGGTCTCCGCCACTAAAGCCTCCTACGGCGCCACCTTCCTCGGCTCCGCCTCCTGAGCCTTCCTCGGCTCCACCTCCTGAGCCTTCCTCGGCTCCGCCTCCTGGGCCTTCCTCGGCCCGGCCTCTGGGGCTTCCCTCGGCTCCATCTCCTGAGCCTCCCTCGGCTCCACCTCCAGAGCCTTCCAGGCCTCCACCTCTAGAGCTGCCTACGGCGCCACCGCCCTCGGCTCCACCTCCTGAGCCTCCCTCGACTCCGCCTCCTGAGCCCCCAGAGCTTTCCATGGTTCCGCCTCCCTTGGCTCCGCCTCCTGGGCCTCCTGAGCCTCCAGAGCCTCCCTCAGCTTCGTCTCCAGAGCCTCCCTCAGCTCCGCCTCCGGGACCTGTCCCTGTCCTGTGGCCGCCTCCCAGGCCCCCTGGACCTGTCCCTGTCTTGTGGCCGCCTCCCAGGCCTCCTAGACCTGTCCCTGTCTTGTGGCCGCCTCCCAGGCCTCCTGAACCTGTCCCTGGCCTGTGGCCGCCTCCCAGGCCTCCTGGACCTGTCCCTGCCCGTTGGACTGCCCTCTTGCCCTCTGTGCCCCCCGGACTTCCTGTCTGCCCTATGTGCTCCCCTTGGACTGCCTTCTTGCCCTTGTGTCCCCCTCTCCTTGAACTTTTGTTTGTTTTTTCTATTTTCTCGTTGTATAGAACCGTCTGGAATCCGGTCTTTTTGAGGGGGGATTATGTCACGTTCCTGTGTTGTCTGCCCCGTGTTTTCTGTTTCACATGTCACCTATCTCGTTCCATGTCACGTTTTCCTTGTTGTCCGCCCTGTGTTTCACTGTCCCTGTCCTGTGGCCGCCTCCCAGGCCCTCTGGACCTGTCCCTGTCCTGTGGCCGCCTCCCAGGCCTCCTAGACCTGTCCCTGTCTTGTGGCCGCCTCCCAGGCCTCCTAGACCTGTCCCTGTCTTGTGGCCGCCTCCCAGGCCTCCTGAACCTGTCCCTGTCTTGTGGCCGCCTCCCAGGCCTCCTAGACCTGTCCCTGGCCTGTGGCCGTCTCCCATGGCCTCCTGGACCTGTCCCTGCCCGTTGGACTGCCCTCTTGCCCTCTGTGCCCCCCGGACTTCCTGTCTGCCCCGTGTGCTCCCCTTGGACTGCCTTCTTGCCCTGCCCCCCTCTCCTTGAACTTTTGTTTGTTTTTTCTATTTTCTCGTTGTATAGGACCGTCTGGAATCCGGTCTTTTTGAGGGGGGATTATGTCATTATGTCACGTTCCTGTGTTGTCTGCCCCGTGTTTTCTGTTTCACATGTCACCTATCTCGTTCCATGTCACATTTTCCTCGTTGTCTGCCCTGTGTTTCACTGTCTGTGTATAAAACTACACTTCCCATGGTTTCCGGCCCTCATCACCACTGCCACAGCGTTATTGTCCGCACCTGAATGTCGTTTGTTATCTTCCTGTGTCGCTGTATTTAACCCCGCTTGTTTCTCCATTCCCCTGTCGGTCTTTGATGTATGTGGACGTCTGTTATCCGTGCTCTCTGTCTTTGTTTATCCCCCGGTTAACCCTTTGTATGCCGTCCGTGTTTTGTTTTACTTTCTCCCATCGTGGATGTTTCCTTTGTTCGTGCTTTCTTTTCGTGTTGCCCTTTTTTCAATAAAGCTCCGCTGCAAGTAGATCCTCGTCCCATGTCTGCCTTCACCTACAATCCTGACACCAGCGGAGCTTTATCCCGGGGCGAGTAGTAGGCTTGAGCTGGGGCAGAGCCGGTTGAGTTGCCGCAGGGTAACGCCCTCGGCGAACAGACGGGGTAAGCACTCTTGAACGGAGTAAGCACTCTTGAGCCGCGCTGGGGCAAGATGTGTTGTATGGCCTCTGTCTGTTGCTTTACCACCGTGAACTGCTGGGCGAAGTCCTCGACGGTGTCGCCGATAAGGCCGGCCTGGGTGATGGGGGCATTTAGGAACCGTGCCTCATCTGTCTCCGTCATCTCGACCAGGTACAGCCATAGTTGGCGCTCCTGGACCACGAGTATGGACATCGTCTGCCCGATGGCTCGCGCTGTGACCTTCATCACTCGGAGGGCGAGATCGGCCGTCGAGCGTAGTTCTTGTAGCATACCGGGATCAGAACTACCCTTGTGAAACTCTTTCAGCTTTGTGTGTGTTTGTGTGTGTTTGTATGTGTTTTGTGCATTTGTGTGTGTTTGTGTGCATTTGTTTGTGCGTTGTTTTGCATTCATCTGCATTTTCGTGTGCATTTGTATGTGTTTGTGTGTCTATTTGTGTGTTTGTATGTGTTTGTGCATGTTTGTGCATATTTCTCTGTGTGTTTTTGTGTTTTTTTTATGTGTTTGTGCGTGTTTTTATGTTTATGCGTGTTTGTGTGTGTTTGTGTGTGTTTGTCTGTTTTTGTGTGTGTTTGTATGCATTTGTCTGTTTTTGTGAGTGTTTGTGCGTATTTGTGTGTTTACATGTGTTTGTGCGTGTTTGTCTGTGTTTGTGCTTGTTTGTGTGCATTTGAGTGTGTTTGTTTGTGTTTGTTTGTGTGCATTTGTCTGCAATTGTATGCATTTGTATGTGTTTGTATTTTTTATGTGGGTTTGTGTGCGTTTGTATGTGTTTTTGTGCATTTGTGTGTGTTTGTGTGCATTTGTCTGCATTTGTGTGTGTGTGTTTTTTTGGTTTTGTGTGTTTTGCATTTGTTTGTGTGTGTTTGTATGTGTTTGTGCTCATTTCTCTGTTTTGTGTGTTTGTCTGTTTTTGTGTGTGTTTGTGCGTGTTTGTTTGTTTTTTGTGTGTTTGTCTGTGTTTGTGTGTATATTTTGTGTTTGTATGTGTTTGTCTGTGTTTGTGCGTGTTTTAATGTGTTTGTATTTGCTTGTATATGTTTGTGTGTGTTTGTGTGCATTTCTCTATGTTTGTGTGTGTTTTTGTTTGTTTGTGTGTATTTGTTTGATTTTGTTTGTGTTTTTGTACGTTCATCTGCATTTATGTGTGTTTTTGTCTTTGTCTGTGTTTGTGTGTTTTGTTTGTGTTTTTGTGTGTTTTATTTGTCTGTGTTTGTGTGTTTGTCTGTTTTTGTGTGTTTTTGTATGCGTTTGTGTGTGTTTGTTTTTGTTCGTGTTTGTGCATGTTTTTTTGTGTGTTTGTATGTGTTTGTGCATGTTTTTGTGTGTTTTTCTGTGTTTTTGCATGTTTTTTTGTGTGTAGTATTAAGATTGTGATTCAAAGGCATGTCATCTCCAGTTACACCTGTATTCTCGGTTCCTTGATATGAAGGGAACGTGACATTGTCGTAATGCAATGGGGAAATCTTTTTCCGACTACTATTTGAAGCCTTAATACACTAACGGCAATCTTATGATTGGTAATGGTGTTTGAGCCCTTTAGGCGCGCAGCTGGCCTACATAAGTGGGTGTGAGATCACCAGTGTTTGTGTGTGTGTTTTTTTTTGGTTTTGTTTGTGTTTCTGTGTGTATGTGTGTGTTTGTATGTGTTTGTGTGTTTGTATGTGCTTGTGCGTGTTTGTGCTCATTTCTCTGTGTTTGTCTGTTTTTGTGTGTTTGTTTGTGTTTTTGTGTGTGTTTGTCTCTGTTTGTGTGTATTTTTTGTATTTGTGCATGTTTGTGTGTGTTTGTCTGTATTTTTGTGTGTTTGTCTGTGTTTGTGTGTATTTTTGTGTTTGTATGTGTTTGTGCATGTTTGTGTGTGTTTGTGTATATGTTTGTCTGTGTTTGTGTGCATTTGTGTGCGTTTGTCTGCGTTTGTATATGCTTTTATATGTTTGTATCTTATGATTGTTAATGGTGTTTGAGCCCTTTAGGCGTGCAGTTGGCCTACATAAATGGGTGTGAAATCACCATTTCATCAGAATTTTCTGACTGAGGGACAAGAGCGCATCGCTCGTCCCTCTAAACTCTGTAGTAGTGCAGCTAGTCGCAATGTCTCATTCCCTTTATCTAAGGAAACGTCTAGGTTACTGTTGTAACCTCCATTCCCTGATGGAGGGTAACTTTACGCCCTGAAGTGGTGCTTGTTCACAAATTGGTGTTCTTCCCGAGCTGAAGACCCACAGAGGTGGCAGTCAGGTCAGTTGTCTCATTCCTGCAGGAGAGGTTGGAGGGGAGGATGTCCCCCTCCTTCTTGAAGGTGTATGTAGTCGCTTTCGCAGCCCACCACGACGCAATAGGCGGCAAGTCTTTGGATAAGCACAACTTAATCATCAGGTTCCTAAGAGGTGCCCGGAGGTTGAATCCCTCCCGGCCAAGCCTGTTCCCCTCCTGGGATCACTCAGTGGTCCTCTCGGGCCTTCAGAGACCCCCTTTGAGCCACTAGAATCAGTCAAACTCAAGGTCCTCTCCCTGAAGACGGCCCTCCTGATCGCGCTTGCCTCCATCAAGAGGGTCGGGGACCTGCAAGCGTTCTCTGTCAGCGACACCTGCCTGATGTTCGGTCCGGCAGACATGTGATCTTAAAACCACGACCAGGCTATGTGCCCAAGGTTCCTACGACTCCCTTCAGAGACCAGGTAGTGAACCTGCAAGTGCTGCCCCGGGAGGAGGCAGACCCAGCCCCTTAGTTTCTGTGTCCGGTACGTGCTTTGCGTATCTATTTGGACCGCACGCAGAGCTTTAGACATTCTGAGCAGCTCTTTGTCTGCTTTGGTGGACAGTGGAAAAGGAACGCTGTCTCCAAACAGAGGCTTTCCTACTGGGTGGTTGACGCCATAGCATTGGCCTATCACAGCCAGGCCGTGCCCGCCCCCTTGCGGGTTCGATTACACTCGATGAAAAGTGTGGCACCCTCGTCGGCACTGGCCAAAGGCACCTCCCTAGCAGACATATGCAGAGCAGCGGGCTGGGTGACACCCAATACCTTTGAGATTTTACAATCTCTGGGTTGAGTCGGTTTCATCCCGTGTTTTCTCTGGTCCGAGCCTGTAGAACTCGGTAACGTGGTAACAACTGACCGGGTGTAACGCTTGCACCTAGCACCCTTTCCCTCCACTGAGGTAATATCATGCGCTCTTATCCCAGGAGATCCCACTGACTCCTCCCTAGCCCTCTGGTCCACAAATTCAGCGGAGGAATTCACAACCAAACCCAATGCGAGTACTCAATTTACTGGAATAGGTGCTCCACAGGTCGGTCCCCCATGTGGACTTATCCCCCTGTGTGTTTTCCACGGTTCGGTCCCCTTGCGAGCGGACCCGCATCTCCCTTGAGCAGCCTTCACTCTCCCCCAGTCGCCGTGTCTGTAGCAACTCCTCCCTCCCAATGAGGTAGGATCTACCACCGTGCCATTCTCCACATGTGACCTAAAAGCCCATGTGTTGAATTTCACCACTCTTTAGCTCCCCCAGTCTGGGCAAGTGTGGTCTCTGCAGGGTCTTTCCCCATTAAAAAATAGGAACTGGCAAAGAACGCCTTCCCCGATGCCTGTGATTTCATTAATATGGCCCCAGCCGCTTTAAGAGAAAAGGCGCGGCTGGCACACTGTGTAAGGAACCAGAAGGTTTTGATGATTTTTGGGATCGTTGGGGAAGGGTACGTGCAGTCTGGCACAGTCTGTCGTTTTGGCACGCAAACTACCTGCCCGCACCTGTGTCAGCAGCGCACATACACGGTGCAGTGAATGGCATGATTAAAATTGGACCCCTAGTGTCAATGCAATGACAACAGCAACAGCAATGTCTAGGTTACTGTTGTAACCTCCGTTCCCTGATGGAGGGATCGAGACATTGTGTCCTCCCGGCCACGTCACTGAACCGAGCCACTGTTGCGGCCGAACTTCATTGTCGGCTCCTCAGACGAATCCTGAATGAACAGACGCATTTCCCTCCTTATATACCCGTATGTCTGGGGGCGGGAGTTGCAAATTCTGTCTGTCAATTTCTCATTGGCCTTTTTTCAAAGTTCAGAGATGCATAAGGTTCTCAAGAGAGACCTCTAGTGTCGCTTCTTCGACACAACGTCAAGTGCCGACAGACAGGGAACTGTGGTTACATGTGTAACTGGAGATGTTCAATTGTAAAGCTACAGGGAACAGAGTCCCATCATGCCGCACTACATGACGTCATACCCCCAAAAGGAACCTACCACTTAAACGCCTGAAAAAGAATATGTATAGGAAGTCACAGGTCCATAGGACGGTGACTTAAACAGACATTACCTCAAGTGTATGAATTCATGAATAACCCCACATGGTGAAAACCAGATGGTAGGTTAATCTCAGGGCATAGCAAATGCATCAACTGTTCCTCATCTAAAATTAAATGCTGGGGGAAGAAGGCTTATAGGTGGACCACCTGAGCCCTGAAGGATGTGGATAGAACCTTAGGCCTTTTCTGGGTTTGATGGTGGCTTTTGAAGAACTCACTAAGAATTCCAGACCAACAGCGCTTGTATATCACCAACCTGCTTTACTGAGGCAAGAGTCAACAGTAGTGCGGTCTTTAGAGAGAGAACTCGAAAAGGACACGCAACTCAATAGAGTCCAATAGTTCTAACTGGGGGCTCGTGAGCACATTCAGCACCAGGTTTAAATCCCAATTTAGGACTGGACAAGGACGAGTGGGGTTTAAGTGCCTCACTTCCCTAAGGAACTTAATGATTAGATCGTGTCATGCATGTAGTTAGGTCAAAACATTCGGGACGCGAGCCCTGAATGTTTTTGGTTGGAATTGCAGGTGTTTGAGTGGAACTGAAGAGGGAAAGTAAGTGTTGGTTATTGCAGTCATTTTCCTGCCAATTTAATGATATTCATCTGCCGTTGCCACTTTTACGCGCTGAATATGCTTCCTAATCTGAAGCACACACTATTCAAGCCTGGTTTTCACACGAGTGTTGCGTGAGCCATCACAAAACCACTCCTTTGAAGCTTTGTGGCACCACAGATTGTCTTGCTTGTCATTATCATTAGTATCATTTATATAACGTGGTTTAAATCAAAATACCATGTTACTGTCGCAGCAAGCTACTTTTAGAAACTTCAGCTAGTGAGGTCATGCAAATACATTAAGTCGAGAATTGCATTATATCCCATATTTACATTCAATCTACACAAGAAAATGTAGAAATGCGGCTCCCAAACTCCATAAAATCACATGTTTTGGTGCTGTTCTTTTAAAACATTTCTCACATGGGAGCAAAATATGATGTACATATTATGGTTGGATACCAACTCCTAATGTTTTGGCCTCATCTCCTGATGTTTTCAAATCCTCAAGACGCCCCTGGATCATGTCTGCAAATAGAGGAGCCAGCCTCTGGTGCATGATATGCCAAGAGAGTCACTACATTGACCTTAAGAATAGATGGAGTAAGACCTGCATCCAGCTGCTTTTGAAGGAATGTAAGGATCTCAGCTGTGGAGCAAAATAGTGTTCATTACGGACTGAGTCAATTCTTGTGCGTTCAATTTATAGGTTCCATAGTTCAAGCTGGGCATGTGCTGCCTGATTGAGCATAAATTGACCAATTCCAAGAAGCAACGTCATCATGGATAAGAAAACTCAACCAATAGGGATCATGCAAAGCGCCAAATGTGCGGGATATCCGCCATATGTGGCCGCAAACGTTGTTGTTGGAAGTCGATTCAAGAAGCCATTACGCTGCATCAGTGGGGGAAAAAACGTACTAATTTATTTTACAGGCTTGTTTATAGTTAAAAGCCTCACATTATGCACCAAATCTTAATTTTCTGGTTATAATTGGAATGTTGGTTGCACGATAATATTTTTTGTGATTTGATTCATTTTGGACTCTTGTAGCTTCAATGTATATACTAAGAACTCTTTAATCATTTTTAGAGAAAAAAAACTATCTGCCGATTAATAGGCTGTCTGCCTTTTTCATCAACTTAGTTACCGGTATCAACAAAATCTACCATCGCTCGACCTCTACATTGAAGCACTTGCAATGGAAGTGAATGTGGCCAAATTTTGGAGGGTTTAAATGCCGAAATGTAAATCTTATAATTTTTTCATGGTAATCAACACTATGCTAAACACTGTTGATTGAGATTAACTTGTATTGAACCCGGAATATTTTGAAAAGTTTGGGAAACACTGCTTTACTCTGCTATCATGGGGCCAAACATATGCTAAATATTCTTCTTTTCTGAATCCAGTTCTGAGTCATTTTCCTCCTGGAGATGGAAAGTGTTAGACATCAACCTCTATGATGAAATAACTCTTCTCTAAGCAACAGAAGAGACTCGCAGAGATAGTGTGGCACATGGATGCCAGGCATGGATTCAGCTGTCACATCACTGTGAGATTTTTTTTTCAAGCAGAAATGAGACGCTTCGTATGAACATATATTTAGAGAAATGTCAAGAATACATGAGGATTAAAAGATTTGAGGTTATTATAGCACATAATACTAGATTAAACTTTCAAGTGTGCAGGTAAACATTGTAAGGCAATTTTTGTTCTTATGACTTGTGTCGCTGTGCTTAGTGCTAGTGCTTTTAAAATAGGGCCCAACATGATACAGAAGAACATTTACTGTTGAACAAAACAAAGTTGACTTACATTGTCACAAATGATCAGTACAAGAGTCATAAACATGTGATAAAGTAAATACACTACACAGTAGTGTACCTGTCATTCATTTTACATGATTTCACAACAGAAATAAACACGTTGATGTTTTCAGTCAATATCATGCAGTCGGTCAAATCACTGCACATGTTTCTTTTTATCTGTTTAATTGATGTCACTCGAGTTACTCATCAGGTTCACACTTTACATTTTCATTAAAGTTTAATTAACATGATTAAAAATCACATGCATTTAGATTTATTCACTGAAAGAATCTGTAAAACACAAAGATAGCTGACAATATGAACACACACATGAGAGGACATGATCTCACCTGAATCAGACTGTAGATCCACTTGCAGGACTGAAGATGTTGCTCACCAGTAGATGATGCTGTTTAGGAGCTGATTGTGATATCTTACAGGACTTTAATCATCCAAATGAACAAAGAACACAACACGTAAAATACAGAGTGATTCTGGCACATTAAGAACCTGAAAGAAAACACCCAATGATAAAGTTTGGAGGGAAAAGATGTTGTAAAGCTCCACAATGACAGCTGACTATATAGACAACACAATGTCCACATGAAATGACAAGATCTTAACTGGAATCAGGACTGAAGATGTTGCTCATCAGTAGATGATGCTGTTTATGAGCTGATCATGCTTCTTTTATAGTCTGAATTCACTCAAGAAACATCACTTCAAATGGACAGTGGTTATGTCAGATAATGATTGGCAGAAAAACCTAAAAGCTGCATTAAACATCATTGATCTGTAATGTAGATGTTTTAGTCGAACCGCATGTCGACTACAAGCAATCAGCAAACGAATCCAAAATCATGAAAAACCACAAAGATGCAAAACTAGTTGAAAAGATCAAACTGGAGACTACATTGAATTCAATACAGGAAAAATAAACAACAATATGAATAGAATATAAAAAAGACAAAACATTAAATTAAAGGTAGAATAGTCAACTTTCTAGTGAGTTATTAGAATATATCAGTAACTTTTACTATTGAAAACGTCTCGGGTTACATGTGTAACGTCTAGGTTACGAATTTAACCTCCGTTCCCTGATGGAGGGAACGAGACGTTGTGTCGGAGAAGCGACACTAGGGGTCTATCTTGAGCACCGAATATACCTCTGATCTGTGAAAAAAGGCCAATGAGAAGTTGGCAGCTAGTATTTGCATACCCCGCCCCCGGACATACGGGTACAAAGGCAAGGCAAATACTAGAGTTCATTCAGGATTTTTCTGAGGAGCCAGAAATGGTCCGGCCACTGCAGCGGCTCGGCTCAGCAACGTAGCCGGGAAGGACACAACGTCTCGTTCCCTCCATCGGGGAACGGAGGTTACATTCGTAACCTAGACGTTCCCCTTCTGTCGCTCTCTCCACGTTGTGTCGGAGAAGCGACACTAGGGGTCCAATTTAAATTATGCCATGCGCTGAGCCGTGTATGTGGTCTGACACAGGAGCGGGCAGGTGTTTTTTACGTGCAAGACGACCAGCTGTATCAGACTACACGTACCCTTCCCCAATGCCCCACAAAAGTCGTCGGAATCCTTTTGGTTACCCTGACAGGGGAACAAGGCGACGCTTGCCAACCTGGGAACGGGCCAAGCCTGGCCGGGCCTCTTTTCTCTCTATGTTTCTCGCATAGAGCAATAGACAGCCAGGGCCCTTACCCGCACTAAGGGAAGGGGGTCTTACCCAATTTCCTATTCTTTCAGGGGGAAAAGACCCTGCGGAGACTACCCCTACCCAGCTGGGGAGGTAAGGTGGTGAATACGTCACATGTGTTTTTAGGCGACACGTGGAAGTGGCGCGGTGGTAGATCAAGCCTCAGCGAGGGGGGGAGTTGCTACACACCCAACACCTTTACGAGATACTACAATCTCTTACCCAAGGAAAACGCGGGTCCGCTCGTAAGGGGACCATATCGCGGAAAATACACACAGGGGGAGTCCGCGTAGGAGTCCTCACCCTGTGGAGCACCTATTCCAGTACAGGGTAGATTTGAGTACCCGCAGTGGATTGGGTCGGCAAGTTCCTCCGCCGAACTGCGGACCCATGAGGGCTAGGGAGGAATCGACCAGGGATTCGAGTTGAGTGTAATCTCCTGGGAAAAAAGATGCACAGTTTTACCTCAAGCGAGGGAAAATGCGTATATGCAAGCGATTCACCCGGCCAGCCCATCAGCGTGTTACCGAGTTCTACTGGCTCGGACCTGAGAAAACACGGGATGAAACCAACTCAACCCTGAGATTGTAGTATCTCCTAAATGTGTTGGGTGTCGCCCAACCCGCTGCTCCACAAATGTCTGCCAGGGAGGTACCCCTGGCCAGTGCCCTCAAGGACGCAACACTCCTTGCCGAGTGAGCTCGGTCCCGCAAGGGGGGGGGCACGGCCTGAGTGTGATAAGCCAATGAAATGGCATCTACTACCCAGTGGGAAAGCCTCTGTTTGGAGACAGCATTTCCTTTCCGCTGTCCCCCGAAGCATACAAAGAGCTGCTCAGAGTGTCTAAAACTCTGCGTGCGGTCCAGATAGGTACGCAAAGCACGTACCGGACACAGCAACGACGGGGCTGGGTCTGCCTCCTCCCGGGGTAGCGCTTGCAGGTTCACTACCTGGTCTCTAAAGGGCATGGTAGGAACCTTGGGCACATAGCCCGGTCGCGGTCTTAGGATCACATGAGTGTCTGCCGGACCGAACTCCAGGCAAGTGTCATTGACAGAGAACGCTTGCAGGTCATCGACCCTCTTGATGGAGGTGAGCGCGATCAGCAGGGCAGTCTTAAGAGAGAGAGGGCTCTGAGTCCAACTGATTCAAGCGGCTCAAAGGGAGGTCTCTGGAGGCCCGTGAGGACTACCGAGAGGTCCTAGGAGGGGAACAGGCTTGGTCAGGAGGGATTTAACCTCCGGGCGCATCTTAGGAACCTGATGATTAAGTCGTGCTTACCAAGGGACTTGCCGTCTACTGCGTCGTGGTGGGCCGCAATAGCAGCAAAATACACCTTCAAGGTGGATGGGGACAGCCTCCCCTCCAACCTCTCCTGCAGGAATAGGAGCACTGACCTAACTGCACACCTCTGTGGGTCTTCAGCCCGGGAAGAACACCAATTTGCAAACAAGCGCCACTTCAGGGTGTAGAGCTGCCTGGTGGAAGGGGCTCTGGCTTGGTTGATCGTGTCTTCGACAGTAGGTGGTAGGCCAGCTAGATCTTCCGCGTCCCATCCAGGGACCAGACGTGGAGTTTCCAGAGGTCTGGATGCGGATGCCAGAGCGTGCCCTGCCCCTGAGAAAGAAGGTCCTTCCTCAGGGGAATTCGCCAGGGAGGGGCTGTAGCGAGGAGTACGAGGTCTGAGAACCAGGCCCGGGTGGGCCAGTATGGAGCCACTAGAGTGACTTGCTCCTCGTCCTCCCTGACCTTGCACAGCACCTGTGCAAGAAGGCTCACTGGGGGAAATGCGTACTTGCGCAGCCCCGTGGGCCAGCTGTGTGCCAGCGCATCTGCCCCGAGGGGAGCCTCTGTTCGGCCATACCAGAGCGGACAGTGGGAGGTCTCTCGGGAGGCAAGCAGGACTACCTGGGCCTTGCCGAATTGTTCCCAAAACAGCAGGACCGAATGGGGGTGAAGCCTCCACTCTCCACTGGGCAAGCGTTGCCGTGACAGCGTGTCCGCTACCACATTGAGTTTACCGGGGATGTGAGTGGCACGCAGCGACCTAAGTCATTGCTGGCTCCAAAGGAGGAGACGACGGGCGAGTCATGACCTTGGCGATTTATGTACGCTTCCGCAGTGGTGCTGTCTGAACTGATTAGGACATGTTTGTCTCGAATTAATGGGAGGAACTGTCGCAGGGCAAAGAAAACAGTCAACAACTCTAGGCAATTAATACGCCAGCACAGCGGGGCCCCTCTTCAAAGGCCTGCAGCTGCGTGCCCATTGCAAACGGCGCCCTAACCCGATTTGGAGGCGTCGGTAGTGACTAGGATGTGTCGGGACACCTGCTGCAGGGGCACTCCTGCCCATAGAAAGCAGAGGTCTGTCCAGGGTTTAGGTGTTTGGTGGCATGCGGGGGTGATATCCCACGGTGCGTGCCATGGCGCCATGCTCGTCTTGGGACTCAAGTCTGAAGCCGGTGCTGAAGCGGTCTCATATGCATCAACCCCAGCGGCGTGACTGCGGTGGAGGATGCTATATGCCCTGGAAGAGTTTTGAGGGACCGTTGTGCCTGACTTGAACTTTGCAAGGCATTTCAGCACCGACTGTGCACGCTCGTTGGTGAGACGTGCAGACATTGAGACTGAGTCCAACTCCATGCTTGGTTGACCTGAAGCCCCAAGCGGCTGAGGTGTTTAAGCACCTGGTCTCTGTGAACGCATAGTAACTCTCGGGAGTGGGCCAGTATGAGGCAGTCGTCGAGGTAGTTGAGTATGCGGATGCCGGCTTCTCGGAGCGGGGCAAGGGCTGCCTCTGCGACTTACGTGAAGACGGGAGGGGACAGAGACATGTCGAAGGAGAGGACTTTGTACTGAAACGCCTGGCCGTCGAACGCGAACCGTAGGAAGGGTTGGTGTTGCGGCAGAATTGAGACGTGGAAGTACGCGTCCTTCAGGTCTACCGCTGCGAACCAATCTAGGTGCCGGACGCACGTTAAGATACACTTTTGTGTGAGCATTTTGAACGGGAGTTTGAGCAGTGCTCGGTTGAAAAACTTGCAAGTCCAAGATTGGTCGTAAGCCACCGCCTTTCTTGGGTACAACGAAGTAAGGGCTGTAGAGACCCTTCTCCATTTCGGTTGGGGGGACAGGCCCTATCACGTCTTTGCGCAGGGATTTGGCATGTTTGCCGTCTACTGCGGAAACGGACACCCACGAAGGGGGGCAGGGCCTGGAAAACTGAATTGCGTAACCGAGTCGAATGGTCCGGTACAGCCAGCGTGACGGGTTGGGCAGTGAAAGCCAAGCCTCCAAACTCCGTGCTGGAGGTACCAAGGGGACGAGTATTTTGGACGTACCCGGCGGGGGCTTCGTAGCGGGGCGAAGCAGGTAGTGTAGCGTCGGGAGGCAAGGGTGCGTCCCGAGGCTTTGGTGCTGAGAATAAACTCAAAGCACTTACCTTGCTACGCGCCCGGCAGGGGCGGGTTCGTGACTGGAGGAGGAGGTCCGGTTGCGGGCGTCCTCTAGACTCGTCAGAACCGGCCGGCCGGGGGACAGCCGTGGGGCTGAAGGCGGACTGTGGCCGCGTCCAGCATGCCGGGACTGTTGAGGCCTGGTGGCAGAGTGCCATGAGAATGGCATATGCGGGCCAGGTGACCCAGAGACAAAAAAGGAAATAGCTCTATTATTGAGAATGTGAGTACCGCAGCCCCCGTTAGGGAAATTAATTAGAAATGAATCAGAAATGAATTCAACAAAATATTCTCCTCCCGGCCCCCCACCAGGGGACGGAGTGGTCTTACCAGCTCTGGAGCTAACATCTCGGTCTCTGGGTCGGTCATCTCAGGAGCACCTGGGAGCCTTCCGGGTCCTCGAGGGGGTCCGTGAGATGAGGGGGCGTCCATCTTCTGCGGGGAGCTTGATGCCGGGGCTGAGAGCTGGGCCCATGCTTGTTGAGGCGGAGCACCGCTTTTCTTTCTTTCTTGAAAGCCGCAGGAGGACGCCCTCGGCGAGCAGACAGGGCATGGCCCCTGGCGGCAGGTTTGCGGCAGGGCAGGATGTGTGAAATAGCCTCCGTCTGTTTCTTCACCACTGAGGACTGCTGGGTGGATTTGTCATGTGGTGTCGCTGAATGGATGGAGCTGGGAGACGAGAGCGTTTGAGAAAGCGTGCTTTGTCTACCTCCTCTACTGCGACCAGGTCCAGTCCATGTGTTGCGTTTCCAGACCACGAGGGTGGCCATCGCCTGTTCGAGTGCAGTTCCTGCGGCACGTCAAGAAGAGGACTACCCAAGTGCAAATTTTGGAGTGCCTTGGCCCGGTGGACTTGCAGGAGGGGCCATGGCATGCAGGGGGGAGTGGTCTGGGACCGCTCTACATTTACATTTACATTTATGCATTTGGCAGACGCTTTTATCCAAAGCGACTTACAGTGCACTTATTACAGGGACAGTCCCCCCGGAGCAACCTGGAGTTAAGTGCCTTGCTCAAGGGCCCAACAGTGGCATCTTGGTGGTGCTGGGGCTTGAACCCCCAACCTTCTGGTCAGTAACCCTGAGCCTCAACCACTGAGCCACCACTACCCTCGGCTCTACCGCCGAGGGTAGTGAGAGCGGAGGAGCGAGGAAGCTTGGCTTGCTCAGCTCGTCATGCACATCCGGGAAGAAAGGAACCAGGAGGGGGTGCGTGGCTGTGAGCGGCGTACATGCCCGTGGAACAAATCAAATAGCCATGAGGAGGAGGGGGACGGGATTTTCCGGTCCAACCTCGCGCTCGCGGTACCCGGGGAAGCATATCGGACATCTGTGCGTCAGGCTCAGACTGGGCGCGCAGACCCGAAGGTGGCGGCGCAGATGAGCCATCAACATCAGACGCCGCTGTAACGCCCTCCGATGCAGCGTTGATTATCGTCATTCAAGGGACCGGAAGGCCAGCCGCGATGCGGGCCGCGCTCATCCCGAGCTCAGATGGGAGCAAGCAAGCGTGCCGGGGAGGCGGGTGGATCGCGGACATTTACCCAGCGAACACAGCCTGTCATTGTCCCCAAATGGCCTCCATCACCCGCGGCACCTGCCTCAATCCCGTGGGAAAGAGGCGAGGCACGGGGGGTGGCTGAAGTGGCTTTCTCTCATGACAAAAGAAAGCCTACAACCGCAATGCTGTTATGGCTATGTTCTCGCCCTGAAAACATAGACCATTCATAAAAACGCTGCCTGCGTGTAATCGCAATCCAGATACGCCAGGCAGCTTTTATGACCGTCGGAGGTGGAGAGAAATCAACCGCATCCAGAAACTACACAGAGGCGAAAACACGTCTTTAAGACGCGTCCTGAAAAGTACACGTCGCTGTGTATTGCTCTTTTAGAGAAAATCACTCTTTTAAACAACTCTCTTAGAGTTTGGGTTTCTGCGCTGTCGAAGCGCCCAGGGGCAATTGCTCTGCCGTGCAAGAAGGAGAAATCGCCGCTGTATTGCGCCATCAATCCAACAGCATGCAGAGCATCAGAGGAATACTGGAACTGGTGTGATCTCACACGAACAGCACGCACAACCATCGGCTCTGAAGAAAATTTCTGAATGAACTCAAGTATTTGCCGCGCCTTTGTACCTGTATGTCCGGGGGCGAGGTATGCAAATACTAGCTGCCAACTTCACATTGGCCTTTTTTTATAGATATATTCGGTGAAAATTTTCAGAGGTATATTCGGTGCTCAAGAGAGACCCCTAGTGTCGCTTCTCCGACATCTGGTTCCGCTTTTTTCAGGGGACAAGGGTTACACATGTAACTTCACTATGAAAGCTTCACTATGATGCTGCACTTTTGCTAAGCGCTATGGGGAACGCAAAACCCACGCCGCCGCACTGGGGGCTGTCCGGACCCCTACGGTTGTGCAGTGTTTGAGTTTGAGATGTCGACTCATACACATCTAAACCATAAAATTTTTATGAATGTGTGCGGAGAGGACCAGCCTGCCGCATCACAAACTTGTTCAGGCATGGGCTGAGATGTCGACTCAAGGACATAAGAGCCCGGAGTGCAGAACATCCAAACTATAAAAGTCTAATGAATGTGTGCGGTGAGGACAACCTGCAGCATCACAAACTTGTTTAGGCATGGGCTGAGATGTTGACTCAAGGACATAAGAGTCCGGAGTGGTAAAGCATCTAACACATAAAGTTCGATGAATGTGTTCGAAGAGAACCCTATCGCAACACAAACTTGTCATAAAAACTGATGAATGTGAGCGGAGAGGACCAGCCTGCCGCATCACAAACTTGTCCAGACACGAGCTAGAGATGTCGACTCAAGGACATAAGAGCCCGGAGTGGCAGAACATCCAAACAATAAAAGTCTAATGAATGTGTGCGGAGAGGACAACTTGCCGCATCACAAACTTGTTTAGGCATGGGCTGAGATGTCGACTCAAGGACATAAGAGTCCGGAGTGGCAGAACATCGAAACTATAAAAGTCTAATGAATGTGTGCGGAGAGGACAACCTGCCGCATCACAAACTTGCTGCAGAGGGAGACCTCTAGCCAAGGGAGAGCCCTCTGGTAGAGTGCGCCCTAAAACCTACTGGCGATTGCCCGCGCGCCTCGTAGGCCCGGGCAATAATGTCCCTCACCCAAAGTGAGGGTGCAAAGAATGCTTTTGGTCATAGCTGGGGCAAACTCTAAGCAAGGATGCCTCTTAGAGGGCACCCCGCCCACCAAGCCGTGGCAAACCACAGTGGCCACATAGAACCTGGCAGTGGCGAGGCAAGTGCCCACTGACAGTTCTTTCTACAGAAAATCCAGAACTGAAGCAAACTGGCAGTTAGCTGGTTCTGTAATATGAACTTTAGTAGAAGGAAACGCTATGCATGCATTACCACGATCGACCCCCCCCCCCCGAAGGGAGGGAACCCTAGCACTTGAAATGGTCTCACCCTGTGAACCTCATTTGGTACCCTTAGGGGCCAGACATGAAAGGTTTCACAATTCGGGCCAGGGATGAGAAGGTCCTCCCTGTTCGGAATCGCCCAAGGCGAGCCGTCGAGGAGAGGTATTAACTCCGAGAAATGTATCCAGTTCGGCCAGCGCAGCGCCATTAATAGGAGGCAAGACCCTTGCTGCTGAACATTGCCAAGACTCCCGGGGGCAGAGAAACCAGGAAAAGAAATGCATTCAGATGCATTCTGGGTCATGTATGTGTCTTAACATCCAAACCCAAGGGGGCTGGGTGATTTCAGGGAGAAGTAGAGAAGACATTGCGCTATTCATAGAGAAGAAGAGGTTCTCTTCTGCCCTAAGATCTCACCCAAACTTGTTCCAAGTGGAAAAAGCCTGGCATTTAAAAAGGTCTCGATAACCTCAGGAGAAAGCCCTGTGTCCCTCAGTTGGTAACCTTAGGGACCGAACATGAAAGATTCCACAATTTGGGGCAGGGATGAAATATTGCCCTGTGCCTGAGATAGAAGATCCTTCCTGTTCGGAATCGCCCAAGGTGAGCCGTCAAGGGAAGAAATTAGCTCCGAGAACCAAGTCCTGTTCGGCCAAAACCCTTGCTTGCGAACTCTGGGCATCTACTACCTTAGGGTGGAGTTCTTAACTCCCCCGTTGGTATTTTCTGTCTGGACAGTAAATCTGCTCCCACATACGGGCATCCAGGGATATAACTGACTTGAGTGACAGGAGCTTGCCCTGGGCCCTAAGGAGAATCCGACATGTCAGAAATACAGCTGACAAGAATGTGGGTCTCCTTGATGATTTATGTAAGAGGCTACCGCTGTATTGTCCACCCGCACCAAGACATGGCAGCCTCAGGAGGAGGTATTTCAGGGCCAGAAATACAGCCATCAACCCGAGACAGTGACTGAGACAACCGAGCTGACGACCCTCCTATCCCCTTAAGCTGGACGACCACTTAAGGCCGCTACCCCGCCCGTCAGGGAGGCGTCTATCGTTAGCAGCCTACGACAACAAGACGCACCTAGAGTGGGACCCAAGTCAGAAAACCGGGGTCTGAACCACATAGAAAAGGAACGAAGCCTGAGGCTCGTAACCCTTATTAACCTAGGGGTTTTGGCCCTTGGAAGAAATCCCCTGGCTTTGGGCCACAACAAAAATGGTCTCATGAGCAGAAGGTCCAGAGGGATCACCGAGGACGCGGTCGCCCTGAGACATGGAAATCGTTGATACTGATAACAGTGCAACCTTGACCTAGTCTGACTTTGCTCAGAGTGATCTGAATGGACTCAATCCTAGCGGGAGACAGTTGTGCCCACATTGTGATTGAACTCCATATGATGCCCCGATAGACAGTGTTCTGAGTGGGAGAGAGGACGCTTTTCTTGGCATTGAGCCTCAACCCCAGAGAAACAGATGAGCTAAGATGATGTCCCTGTGCTGAACTGCCAGTTCCTGGAACTGCACTAGGATCAGCCAGTCGTCTACATAATTAAGAATGCAGATGCCCCAGAGTAGCAAGGATTCAGCGCTACATCATGCATTGTGAATGTGCGGGTAAAAAGGGCTAGGCCGAATGAAAGAACCTGACACTGGAAGACTTCACCCCTGGAAGCGAACCTCAGGAATTTTCCATGTTGTGGCAGAACTTCTAAATGAAGTATAGAAGTGCATCATAAGATCGATGGTGACCAGCCAAACGAGTTGTAGGGCTTGAGACACGACCGTCTTGATCTAGGACTTGAACACCCACAGGCAGTTCAAGCTTTAAGATCTAAGCCAGACGCCACCCCTCACCTTCCATGGGAAACGGGAAGTATTTAGTGTAATAACCTAACTCTCTCCCTGGAAGGGGAACACATACCATGGCCCCTTTAACCAGGAGATTTGAGTTTTTACATAAAAAAGAAATCCGGTTTACAGTAGTGAGAACACGCCGTTGAAACACGGAAAAGCGGCGAGTGAATTAAATCCTGACGCCCTTATAAGACCCACAGAAAAGAATATATCTGGCAGAAGTTCCACGCTGCCAGGATCTCTGAGATGGGTATTAGATTTTAAGACTTCCTGTTGAGGGGTTGTCGAGTGTTTCGCGTCCTGAATAAAATGCAGGAACAATGAAAACACCCAATTTTGACGGAAGCCTCTGCCACCCGAAACACCAAGAAGTGGCGGGAATGGAGGGGCTTTGAGGGGGTACCGGGAGGGGTGAAGTGAAGCACGTGCCCCGTCCCGAGGGGAGCTACCCCCTAATCTAGGCACAAGACCATCAGGGTTTTCTCTTACTAGAAATTATAGTCCTGAGGTCTTGCTTCGGGGGCTGGTGAGGGCGGCGAGACTGTCCCCAATCCCTGGAAGGAGGAGCACGACTCGCCACAGTTTTCTTTTGAGCCTCCCTTCAAACAGGACCGAGGCAGGTCTGATGCTTGCTCGTCAAGCGCAGAACCCACACTCAGGTCTTCCAGGAGGTCAGCCTGGTACGCCTGTAAAACAGCATAGTGTGCAGAGCAGCACCAGCCTGACCTGCTGCTTGATAAGCCCTTCCCACTAAAGTGGAGGTTGTCCTACAAGGCTTTGAGGGGAGAGAGGGCTTCTTAAGTGACGATGCCGAGCCCGGCGAGAGATAGCCCGCAAGCGTCTCTCCGACCGGCGGCATCACTGAATACCCCCGTGCCTCAGCACCCATGATAGTCGAATATAATGACGTCGAGGGTATGTGAACATGGGAAGAATTTTTTTATTTATTTCTTAGGGGTTCCCCCATGAGCGAGAAAGCTCTTTATGGAGGTTCTCAAAGAAGGGAAGAGACTCATGAGGCGTTCCCTTTCTTTGACTGGAAGATAAAAAAATGTAAAAAAATCTATCCCCTAATTTGGAGGGTTTGTGGGTCTCTTTTTCGCGTGGCCAGTCCAACTGGAGTCTGGCAACCGCACGAGTAACAACATTGAGCAATTCCTCCATAGATTTTTTATCGCGGACGGAAAGCTCGGAGGCAGGAAGAGAATCGCGATCCTCCTCATGATCCGAAGAAACGTCGGAACGCACTTTGAGATCATGTGAAGGACCAGCTGGGTTTGGGGAGAGAGCGAGAGAAAGGGATAAACCCGTCTCTTTCTGTTCAGCCAAATCGATGCAAGAGCACCACGAACTATCTTTTTTTTTTTTTTTTGCGTGGGTGCTGACTCCCGGAAGTAAGCAAGGCGTGCGCAAAACACTTTGCCTTAAAGCAAATCACAGTGCTCGCATCCGCCCTGCTGCAACGCGAGAGCAGCGTGCTCTTCCCCCAAACAAACAGAGCAAAACTGATGCGTGTCCTCTTCAGCTATAGAGCGAGAACAGGGGAACACTCATCGTTTGCGGCTTTCAGTCATTCTCTCTCTTTCTCTCTTTTTTTTTTTTTTAAATATATATTTTCTAAACAGAAGAGAAAGGAGAAAAGGTTCACTGCACACTGACTAACAAATTCTAACTCCTAACAGAGGAAAGAAAGTTTTGACAGGGTTTGTGAAACACACAGAATCGCTCTGAAAAAAAGAGTTTCTGACGACACCTGGTGACGCATCCATTTATAGCCTGGACTCAGGTGCATCTAATGATTACATCAGCCGAGGCTATAAATTCCGGTCAATGTTCATTGACGTGTTACACACATATTCACAGCTCGGTTCCCCATAGCGCTTAGCAAAAGCGCAGCATCATAGCTTTTTGTAAAGAGAACAAAATAAATGCATCTGTACTTGCAGTTTCATGTGATCCAAATATTGATATTTCCAGAACATTACCTAAAGATGAAATCTCTACTTAATGAATCATCCTATCACAGACATGCTTCTTCATAATTAATTATTCCTTTTAATTGACCAGAAGGTCAGGGGTTCAAGCCCCAATTTCACCAAGATGGCACTGTTGGGCTCTTGAGCAAGGCCCTTGACCCTATCTGTTCCAGGGGCGCCGTCTCATGGCTGACCTTGCACTCTTAGCTGAGATATGTGACAACAATTACATTTCACTGTATATATATGAAAAACAAATGTATAATGTTTGACAATAATAAAGGCTTTCTACTTTTTTCTTTTAATGATTTTTAGATATTTTTACCAACAAAAAATAAAATACAAAAATTATCATAAAGAATATGATTTTTGGCCTATTATGAAAGTTCTTACTAGATCTTACAGGAATATTCTTGATAAAAAATATGATCATGTTAGGTAAAAGATATATAAACTGGCTGGAAATATCATTTTAGCTTAGCATAAAGCTAAATGTTCACATGACATTTTACACAAGGTTTATTTTTATTTTCTGTATACTGCTCCAAACTTACTTCAAGCGTACTGCAAGCGTACTTCAAACTTATTTCAAGCGTACTTCAAACTTACTCCTAACTTACTTCAAACTTATTTCAAACTTACTTCAAGCGTACTTCAAGCGTACTTCAAACATACTTCAAACTTATTTCAAACTCACTTCAAGCGTACTTCAAACTTACGTCAAACTTACTTCAAACGTACTTCAAACTTACTCCAAATGTACTTCAAACGTATTTCAAATTTACTTCAAACGTATTTCAAACTTACTCCAAACTTACTTCAAGCGTACTTCAAACTTACTTCAAGCGTACTTCAAATTACTTCAAAAGTACTTCAAACGTACTTCAAACATACTTCAGTTACGTCAAACTTACTTCAAACGTACTTCAATCTTAATCCAAACTTACTCCAAATGTACTTCAAACGTACTTCAAACTTACTTCAAAAGTACTTCAAAAGTACTTCAAACGTACGTCAAACATACTTCAAACATACTTCAATTACGTCAAACTTACTTCAAACGTACTTCAATCTTAATCCAAACTTACTCCAAATGTACTTCAAACGTACTTCAAACTTACTTCAAAAGTACTTCAAAAGTACTTCAAACGTACTTCAAGCTTACTTCAAACTTCAAACATACTTCAAATTTACGTCAAACTTACTTCAAACGTACTTCAATCTTAATCCAAACTTACTCCAAATGTACTTCAAACCTACTTCAAACTTACTTCAAACTTCAAACATACTTCAAACTTATGTCAAACTTACTTCAAACGTACTTTAATCTTAATCCAAATTTACTCCAAATGTACTTCAAACTTACTTGAAACTTCAAACGTATTTCAAACTTACTTCAAACGTACTTCAAACTTACTTCAAACTTCAAACATACTTCAAACTTACGTCAAACTTACTTCAAACGTACTTCAATCTTAATCCAAATTTACTCCAAATGTACTTCAAACTTACTTGAAACTTCAAACGTATTTCAAACGTATTTCAAACTTACTTCAAATTTACTTCAAACGTATTTCAAACTTACTTCAAACGTATTTCAAACTTACTTCAAACTTACATCAAACTTACTTCAAACTTATTTCTCTGTTTGCTCGTATGAATGTAACGCATCATAAGAAAGTGTTTCACCGCTGTTCAAATGCACTTTGGATCGCATAATTTATGTTGTGACAACAATTACATTTCACTGTATATATATGAAAAACAAATGTATAATGTTTGACAATAATAAAGGCTTTCTACTTTTTTCTTTTAATGATTTTTAGATATTTTTACCAACAAAAAATAAAATACAAAAATTATCATAAAGAATATGATTTTTGGCCTATTATGAAAGTTCTTACTAGATCTTACAGGAATATTCTTGATAAAAAATATGATCATGTTAGGTAAAAGATATATAAACTGGCTGGAAATATCATTTTAGCTTAGCATAAAGCTAAATGTTCACATGACATTTTACACAAGGTTTATTTTTATTTTCTGTATACTGCTCCAAACTTACTTCAAACGTACTGCAAACGTACTTCAAACTTATTTCAAACGTACTTCAAACTTACTCCTAACTTACTTCAAACTTATTTCAAACTTACTTCAAACGTACTTCAAACGTACTTCAAACATACTTCAAACTTATTTCAAACTCACTTCAAACGTACTTCAAACTTACGTCAAACTTACTTCAAACGTACTTCAAACTTACTCCAAATGTACTTCAAACGTATTTCAAATTTACTTCAAACGTATTTCAAACTTACTCCAAACTTACTTCAAACGTACTTCAAACTTACTTCAAACGTACTTCAAATTACTTCAAAAGTACTTCAAACGTACTTCAAACATACTTCAGTTACGTCAAACTTACTTCAAACGTACTTCAATCTTAATCCAAACTTACTCCAAATGTACTTCAAACGTACTTCAAACTTACTTCAAAAGTACTTCAAAAGTACTTCAAACGTACGTCAAACATACTTCAAACATACTTCAATTACGTCAAACTTACTTCAAACGTACTTCAATCTTAATCCAAACTTACTCCAAATGTACTTCAAACGTACTTCAAACTTACTTCAAAAGTACTTCAAAAGTACTTCAAGCGTACTTCAAGCTTACTTCAAACTTCAAACATACTTCAAATTTACGTCAAACTTACTTCAAACGTGCTTCAATCTTAATCCAAACTTACTCCAAATGTACTTCAAACCTACTTCAAACTTACTTCAAACTTCAAACATACTTCAAACTTATGTCAAACTTACTTCAAACGTACTTTAATCTTAATCCAAATTTACTCCAAATGTACTTCAAACTTACTTGAAACTTCAAGCGTATTTCAAACTTACTTCAAACGTACTTCAAACTTACTTCAAACTTCAAACATACTTCAAACTTACGTCAAACTTACTTCAAACGTACTTCAATCTTAATCCAAATTTACTCCAAATGTACTTCAAACTTACTTGAAACTTCAAACGTATTTCAAACGTATTTCAAACTTACTTCAAATTTACTTCAAACGTATTTCAAACTTACTTCAAACGTATTTCAAACTTACTTCAAACTTACATCAAACTTACTTCAAACTTATTTCTCTGTTTGCTCGTATGAATGTAACGCATCATAAGAAAGTGTTTCACCGCTGTTCAAATGCACTTTGGATCGCATAATTTATGTTTAAACGTTTTCCATCTGAAAGGACTAATGTTAAATAAAATAAATGACAATAAAAAGCAAAATAATCTCTTCAGTAATCCAAATACTTTTTGAATGATTACTTTTCTGATTACCAACGATTTAAATTGTAACTGTAGTTGAATGCAGTTACTAATATTTTGTATTTTAAATACTTAATCCCGTTACATGTATTCTGTTACTCCCCAACCCTGTATACAGGATATACTGTATATTTACATGTTATATATGTAGAATATATTTGTAATTTATTAACATTTATTCTGTACTATATGTACTAATGGCTTTCTGAGTGTTTCTGTTCAACATCTCTTGAGTATCAGAACTGCACTTTCCCTGATAAAGGAAGTTTGGTCACAAACCATTTGCTCAAATATTAATATCATGAAAGCTTGTTTTTTTATTCTGGATATGGATAAAATGTCTTAAAGACTAAGTGATTAGGTTGTGGTTGTACAATTCCTATAATCTATAATGAGCATTTGTTTATTATGCACATTATCTTTAGTTTTTTGTATTATTTATTAATTTATTTTTGCTTTTGGTCTATAGTAAACGTGTTTTGTGTGTGTGTTGTGTGTGTGTGTGTGTGTGTGTGTGAGCGTGTATTTATCACTTTGTGGGGACCAAATGTCCCCATAAGGATAGTAAAACCCGAAATTTTTGACCTTGTGGGGACATTTTGTCGGTCCCCATGAGGAAAACAGCTTATAAATCATACTAAATTATGTTTTTTGAAAATGTAAAAATGCAGAATGTTTTCTGTGAGGGTTAGGTTTAGGGGTAGAGTTAGGTTTAGGGGATAGAATATAAAGTTTGTACAGTATAAAAACCATTATGTCTATGGAAAGTCCCCATAAAACATGGAAACACAACGTGTGTGTGTGTGTGTGTGTGTGTTTGTGTGTGTATGTGTGTGTGTTTGTGAATTGAAAATTACAGATTTATTCAATAGGTTTAACACATTTCTCCAAACTAAGGTTAATATTCTTAAAACCATTAACATATCCATCTGAAAAATACTTTATTTTAAAGGTTCATGCTGTCAAAACAATCGACACAGAAATGAAATAAAGCAATATTCTTAAATTCATGTGTCAGGTTGTCTAGTGCCATCATATTAATATCTGCTGCACACAGCAAAGAAAATGAAATTAACAAATAATTCACACAAACATCCTGACATTGCCAACTATAAAAGGGGACATTTGTGAAAACCCAGAGAAAAAGAAGAAGAAGAAGAAGGAGAAGAAGAAGAAGAAGAAGTTTGATTTGTTTGATTTTTGGTTTAGCCTGTGGGGTCATAGTGACTTCCGGTTTCACCAGGCACTTGTCTATACAACTAAATTCATGACTAAAGTCTTTGAAGCATAAAAGCTAGGGATGGGCGGATCGATCCTTAAGTATCGATATTTTCGATACTGCCTTTGTATCAAAAGGATCGATTCTCAAATAAAAGTATCGATACTATCTGTTTGTTTAGCCGCCTATTTCAAATACATCAGAGCGTCCACAAATTGTCGATAGCGCTGTTGACAGGTTGGCCAGAGCAAATTGTGACGCGCTTGCAACAATTAGTACATGTTCTGTGAATTCCTACTGACCGCCAGAGGCAGTAGGCATATAAACACTCTGGCGATCATCACTAGGAATTAATGAAGCAGAACGTACGGTCAGTTAGCGCAGACAGGTGTTCGAGTGCATGACTGCAATGAGTGAATGAAAAAGAAGTGTTATTTGGAGCTATTTCACTCCAGTAAATACTGACGAAGCCTCGTGTGACATTTGTAAAAAAAAACATACGCCACTGTGGTAATACCACAAATCTGACCAAACATCTGAAAGCAAAACAGAGCACGACGAGGTGCAGCTGAAATGAGCAGAGGAGTCAACACAGACACGACCCACATCTTCTAGCTCGAGGCAGAGTTCACTAGCAGAATACTTTCAGAGAGGTCAAAAACGTTATCCAGGTATAAAGTGGTGGTTAGATTATTTGAATACAAAAAGTCACATTATTTATAGATATTATTTGTACAATATATACTGTTTCAGATATGAAGCTATTACAGTATTTTATTTGGAGCAGAATATTAAACTGGATATTTTGCTTTAAAAAATTTTTCATTATATATATCTATTTCTGTTACCTGATAGGCTATCTGGTGGATATTTTGAGTTAAATCATTTATATATTATTTTTAACATTTAAAAAAAAAAAGTTTATTAAACAAATGACATAGTTTGTGTCAAGTAACACGGGAGAGATTTACTATCATTATAAATTCTTAATGCCTGTAACACAGCTTTAAGAACATAATATATGTATTATATTTTATAGATGACTCGCAGAGAGCATCAGAAATTACAAGAGGCATAGGAGAGATGATTGCAAGGGACCTCCAGCCAATCTCAGTTGTAGAAGACAGAGGATTTATTGCTCTTGTCAAGATTCTTGATTCACGTTACCAAATCCCTTCCCGGAAAAAGCTGATGGAGTGTACAATTAACGATATGTATGCTGAATGTAAAGGCATATAAATAATTCATAAAAGTATCGGTATCGGTATCGGAATCGCCGATACTTGTCTTCAAAGTACTTGGTATCGGATCGAAAAGAAAATAACTGGTATCGCCCATCCCTAATAAAAGCATTTTGAATTGCTCTAATCTAAAAAATAAATGCATTGTATTATCAGCGCTTACATTTAAATGTGTTGAATTTACAGTGTTTGCATTTTGGAAGGCTAAAATTTAACATGGTTGTATTTTTAAGCAGTGAATATTTAATTTGGAAACATTTCACAACTGATTTAATTATTAAAAATTATACAATAAATATTCACCTTCCAAAGTTCGTTTCCAAAATATTCAGTACATTTAGATTTTTCAGTGGATAAAATTCAGCCCATTCTATTTCGCTTAACAAAATTGGCTTCCTCAAATTCATTTGGAAATTCAACATCCGGGAACTGCAGGAAAAGCAGCAGAGCACCGATGCACAATCTCCACCTGATGCTGTTCATTCTCGTGTGTTGACTGCTGAAGACCAAATCTACAGGTAGAGAGAACAGCCATGTATGCTTTGATAGTTTGTTTTTCAAAATTGTTCATGGGTACAATTGGTGGTCACTGATTGGTCAACCCACATCATCATCAATTCCTCAATGCTGTGCAACAGAATAATTATCCACCGCTACTCAACTTTTAATACAACAACATATTATCTCTCTCTCATTAAGCAACCGGACTAAGGAAAGTGTGACACAAAAGAACTAGTTAGGGAAGGGGCTTCATGCCAACATACTTTGCGTAGACATGCGTTCTGCCACCTACGTGTGCCAGAGAAATATTAGTTGTCTGTTTTAGAAATAGACTATTGGCTGAACGGTCTGTGGTCATTTCCTGCTGTCTGAGACTGACACTAACCCTTAGCAATGACCAAATTAAATTCACCTTCAAACATTCTTGACTTTATAATGTTCTACAAGTACAGAAACTATTAAATAATAATGACATTGCATTAATATAAATGTTCAGATAAATTCTAGACATTTCTCAAACTCCTACACACCAAAGAACATGCATTTTCCTTTTTCCTGCTTTTTATTAACACGACAAGAATAAATACAGCCATTTTAATAAATATTTTGATTAACATTTATTATACATTATATTAATTATAATGTTATTATATGAATTATACATGATCTGTCAACTAATATGAATAGTCTGTTAGAGGAACACATGGCATAATGTTTCTACACGAAACAGGTTGAATTCAGTGTTACTGTGTCAAGCTTGTTCTCTTCAAGTCTCACATCTAGATAAAGAACTCACATGCATGATTTGTTGGGCAAACAGAATAATACAGAAAACAGATCATTTGATCGCCTCTCAATTTCTTCTGCTCTTGTTTTTGCGTACAGTTCATTCAATGATGGATTGCGTCTCTTGAGTGCAGCTGTGTGATACAGCGCAGAGGGAACATTTCCTCCACCCAGAAGACGTGTCCGAGAATTTGTGATAGCAATGTAGACATCAGACGCATTTTACAAGTTTTATTGTTGCAATCCTGTCAATATGCTACATTTGTGAATTTTCCAAGATAGGCACAAAGCTTATCGCTCACAAGTGATTGGCTTCAAATTTCTAATCACAAGCTTTTATTTGCAGATGTGAGTGCACTGCACAGCTCTGAGTCTCGTTTCACAAAAGCATTGTAAGCCTAGATCATAGAATACATCTTATGATTCATCTTAGTTTTGCCTCCGGTTTCCCAAAGCCATCATAACTTAGATAGTACTTGAAAATGCTGGTAGATTTATAAGTGCTCTAGAGTAATTGTACAGAGCATCTTAATAGACAAGGGCTGGGTTTCCCGACAGCGTTGCAACTTAAGCTTTAACGATCATCTTAACTGATGTTGCTTGTTATTTTACGATAGAGTAACTCCTGTTTCCCAAACCAGCACTTAGATCGCTCATTATAAAGGAGAACTTAAGTGCTTCATTACAGAAGATGTCCAGTCCAAAGGTGCTGATCACTTTGACCAGTATGTCCAAGAGTTTGTCACCTCAAAATGAAAATAAGGTGGAAATACTGACAAACATGCAGTTGTTTGTAAACTTGTTGAGGCGCAAAAATGTATTACCTAACTATTACAGAATATAATTAAAGAAATTAGGCATCATTATGCATCTTGCAGTTTGTTACTGTCTTGTAAAAAGACTACAGGCGAGCCGATTTGAACCAGCCATTTGAGGAAGGAAGAAGAGGAGGAGGAAGAGAGAGAGGAATCTCTCACTGCACACTCTCGCTCTAATCTCCTCTGTTAACCATATTTGAACTATTTATTAAGGCATATTCATTTAATTTTTAAACTGCGTGGTCACATGTCTCACATGTCTTCTTAAATAATCTGTTTAATAAGAGCATGTCATCTTTCTATTGCCATTATAATTATGCCTATCGATGAAGGTTAATATAATATTGTACTGTATTGCATGTCATAACAATTTACACCGATCACGTTGCATGCACAGACTGCGGAGACTGCCTATTGATTTCATAGCGATTTTTTCAACACTTTTTTTATCCTCTGAAATAGATTTCAATGGCTTTTCAATCATGAAAATATATTAATATAATTTATTAAATGTCCCATCGTCTTTGATAAACTGTGAAGGATGCCAGAAAGATATGTTTAAGTTGCACTTAATGGACTTACGAGCGGTTCAAGAGCGTTAATTTGTGAATGTTTTTACAATCTACTTAGATAACAACGATTTTTGGAAAGGTGAAAGTACTACTTAAGTGTTACTAACATCCTACTTAGTGCTTCAGGAAACCCAGCCAAGATTAATAATAATAATTATAATAATAATATTAATAATGCATAAAATATATATATAAATGGATGAATAGATCAAATAAAATCAGAGAGAGCAGAAAAATGTCAATGACTTTTCTCATCGTCTCTTCCTTTCTGAGACCCAAGGGCACTCTGGCCCACACCATGTGTTGTGCAGCATCACATTTCTGCCACTGTTATCACCTCTAAGAGTAAAGAGCAGACCTCTTGTTTGGTGAATGTCCCTAATGCACAGGTTCCACAAGTCTCCTTGTTTGGCGCTCCGCAATAACAAGTGACACCCGGGACAGAGAGGTGCGGCGACCTTGGTGCATGCACATGTTAAGACTCCTGTGTGTTGCAGTTGTACACAGACAGTTCCACCTCTAAAAATTAAATTGTGCCCAAGACAAAAAATTACCAAAGGGGTGGCCAATGGGATGGCCAGGCTTCGGTCCATGGTCACCCTTGGCCACCCCCTAGCTCTGCCACTGATGCTCTGATTGTGTAAAAGAAATACACAATTGTTCTGCACAAACGATTGCAAATGTTTTTTTAATTATATAGTTAATTAAGATGAATATATCTTTAAACATGTCCAGGGAGGTCAATTACAAATGTTTATAAAGTTATGCACAAATGTAATGATGTTACTATGACGAGCAGCACTGGTCCACCCAATCAAATCTGCCAGAAAAAACTAATATTTTCCAAATAAAAATAAACTACATTTTGTCGCACGCAAAATAGCTAACATGATAATCATCATATTCACGGGTGGCTGTGGCTCAGTTGGTAGAGAAGGTCGGCCACTAATTGCAGGGTTGGCGGTTCGATTCCCAGCCCACATGACTCCACAGGCCAAAGTGTCCTTTGGCAAGACACTGAACCCCAAGTTGCTCCCAATGGCAGGCTAGCACCTTGCATGGCAGTATGAATGTGTGTGTGTGTGTGAATGGGTGAATGAGTCACAGTGTAAAGCGCTTTGAATACCGTTAAGGTTAAAAAGGCGCTATATAAGTGTAGACCATTTACCATATTCCTGTAAGAAAATGTAGATCGACAATTGCTTTGATTTCAAATAAAATAATTGATAAGGTTTTGGTGAATTGAAATGGGTCATGTCACGCTTCTCACCGAATCGGTTTGTTCCGCTCAGCAGATAATTGATCACGTTTAGTCTCTATTGAAGTAGGATACATAACATCCAACACACAAACAACAGCCACATTTGAGCAGTAATAGTCTGACCGCATCCTCTTTTACTTGAGCCTGTCATTTTTTTTCAGAGTTCTGGTCGATTGTCTGGCATAATCAATGTTGCACGGCTTGAAGCTGTCTTCACTGGATGCGTGAAAGCGAACGTTCTAAAGGCAGATGGGAGTTTTACTTACACAAACATGTTCTAAAGGCAGCCAGACTCTTGACTTGCTTAAAAGACTTTGGTTCAGTTTACTCTCACTCACACTCGGGTGGAGCACATTTGAATTTTTCTTCGCTTGTTTTTGGGCCCAGTATACTACAGTTTTCATGTTTGAAGAAGTTTCCCTTTAAATGAGGACAGATCATGATAGTTTAAAATTGTTTTTTGTTGTTGTTGGGAAGTAAGCAGATTTACGGTCTTTGTGTGACACCAGCTCATAAAGGTAAGAAACGAGCAGATTTTAAGTTTTCATTGACGTGCTTTCCTTATATTACATTAAAAACAACAGTGATATATTCGCAGTTATTAGCGTCCAGTTTGCCACTGTTTGTGTGTTTATTGTGCTCTCGTGTGAATATAGTTCACCTACAGCTGTAGTTGATTCTGTTTAATCAAATTCTGCAGCATAAGTTTGTTTTTTATAAACAATGTTTATTGCATTAAAAAAGAGAATCAAGAGAGTGTTAATAATTGAAATTAAGCAGAGTAAAGTTCAGTAAATCGAGTATACTTAAAGCCGGAGGGAGTGAAATATATTGTGTCACTCATCTGAAATAGTTCAATAGTCGAGCAGCAAAACAACACCATATAAAACTATATATTGAAGATGACATTAAAATAAATTAAGTCTGTAAATACGTTTCAGTAAATGCATCATTCTGATCTGGATATATGCCAGGAAATATAGTGCTTGTGTTGGATAAATGTAAAGCTGGAGTGCATGGAGTCATTGGGGGCATGTTCAGACACACACACACACACACACACAATCTGCACTCAAGTCTCAAAGATCTTCCACATGAAAAGGAGAGAACGTGCTGACACAACATACCTTTTCAGTTCATTTTTAAAAATCACTGTACCAACTGTTTTATTGGGGGCGCTGTTTTGAGGAACAGTGTGTTTGACTTTAATTAACACACAAACATAAAGGGTCAGGGGTCACAGACTCATTCATTACATATGCTTGATCTACAGGAAAAAAAAACATATCTGTGCTTCTTTAAAGACAAAATATCAGTGCATTTAGCGTAAAATGAAGTTCAACCATTAAAATATATATATTTTATTATCAATACCATAACAACTTTCAGGACTTGACATAAACATATATTTATTTATTCAATAGAATTTATCTTAGATTTCTGTCCATCATAGTCTATATGGGGTTTTTTTGTGCTGCACAATTTAAACCCAACAGTAACTTTTCACATCACCAAAAATGGCACCAACAATGGCACTGGCAACTAAAAACTATCGGGGCTGAATGATGCAGCATCCAGGCCGCTAGGAAAGTCCAAGATGACATGAACAAAGTTACCCTTTTAACCATTATATTTGAACAAAAACTGTAATAATACAAGAAAACCTTAAAAAGTACAACTATTTTGTTTAAACTCTGTACTGCCAACATCTGTTGTTTTTAAATGTGCTTTATAAATAAATATCAATGTCTGACTGAAGAAAAGTAAAGCTATTAATCAAAATCATTCAGCCCAAAAAATCTGGTTTAGTATAACTAAAGTAACATCATGTTACTAAAGTTACTTTGATTTTAAAGTCTCCATTGATTTTATTTTCTCCAAAAACACTAAATTGCATTAAAATCTACCACAGCACTTTCCTAAAAACCTGTTTGTCACTATGCACTGCTACATTTTCCTGATCCATGAGGTCTTTGCTTGGTGGCTAAAGGGTGATTTTGAGGCAATTTGATAAATTTTGTATATTTTTTTTAAATGTTGCAAATTTAAGTAGCTAATGAACATCCTGGAAATTATCACATTTATTTAGAGACAAAATACATATTTATCATTTTCAGTTGTTTAAGGTCATTAAATGAAGTCAAGTGTTTTTTATTGTTGTTCAACCATATACCGTTAGTACAGTACATAGCGAAATGAGAAAATATTCTTCCAGGACCATGGTGCTACATAAAACAACATAGGACAAACCCAGAACCACATGAGATTACACATACTAAATAACATACCTATATATAAAGTACACGTGCAAATGTGTGCAAAAAGTACGGGAGAGTACAATAAATTACAAAAAATTAACAGGACAATAGACACCGTAAGAGACAGTGCAGCACCGACCAGTACACAGTAGTGCAAAAAGATGACCGTTTCTAAAATTGCTAAATGTAAACATAACATAACATACTATGAGATAGTGTTGTATGCACATAGCAGTTATTGAGGTAGCAGCCAGGTATAAAGTGACAATAATTAAAGTGCAACTCAGGACACGTTTTTGTGTCAGTCCAGTCTCACTGCTGGGCTTTCTTGGTAATGGAGCTGGTTTGAGGGACCAGGTGAGGTTCTCCGCCAGGTGAACACAAAGGAATTTTGTGCTCTTGAAGATCTCCACAGAGGAGCCGTCGATGTTCAGCGGAGAGTGTTCACCTTGTGCTCTCCTAAATCGACAACCATCTCTTCTGTTTTGTCCACATTCAGAGACCGGTTGTTGGCTCTACACCAGTCCGCGAGCCCCTGCACCTCCTCTCTGTATGCTGGGGTCGTGTTATCGCGAACTTAATGATGTGGTTCGAGCTGTGCATTGCTGCACAGTCGTGAGTCAGCAGAGTGAACAGCAGTGGACTGAGCACACAGCCCTGGGGGGACCCAGTGATCAGTGTGGTGATGGTGGAGATGCTGTTCCCGATCTGGACTGACTGAGGTCTCCCAGTCAGGAAGTACAGGATCCAGTTGCAGAGGGAGGTGTCCAGGCCCAGCAGGTTCAGCTTTCCAATCAGGTGCTGGGGAATGATTGTGTTGAATGCTGAGCTGAAGTCTATGAACAGCATTCGAAAATATGAGTCCTTTTTATCTAGGTGGGTGAGGGTTGGTGAGGGCCAGATGGAGGGTGGTGGCGATGGCTTCATCTGTTGAACAGTTTGGACGATACGCGAACTGCAAAATGTGAAACATTTTTCAATTACGGTCCAGTAAGTGAAAGGATAGTATTGGGGGTAAAAATCCCCCCAGTTGCAGTGACTAAAGTGACTTTTTTTTATTTAAAGTGGGACGAATACATTTGTTATGAAGTGGGCTCATATTGAATATTAGAGAATAGTTTGCTTATAGAATACTTGATGTAATAAAATTTCAAATGTGTTTGACAGGAAATGGTTTATATATTTTTATAGTTATTTTGAGTTGGCATCATCTTAATTTGTTACTAAAAAAAAATTAAAATAAAGCATCTTGCTGTCTCAAATTGTGCCCTGTAACTCTTACCCTGGTATCTACATGATATCACCTAAACCCTCTAGAGGCCTGTTGCCCCAAGTGAATGAACCCTTTTACCACAGATGTGGGGTTAAAGGCCCCATGCCACCTTTTTAAAAAAAAGCTCCATCAATATTCTCCATCAATATTCAATGAAAATACATGTATTTCTTGAATCTTGACACATTTTGTAACCAGAAAAAAGCTAATTATTCTTAATTTGTGCCTTTAGCCCCGTTGTACCCTACATGCTTAGCACAAAAAAATGGTTAATTGTTACTGCACATTTACTATAGTGAAACCATGATTTTACATATGGGTTCAATTGATTTTTGGTGGAAACCATTGTTTAAAAACCATACTTGCACTATAAATTAACCCTTTTGTTACTGTAGAAAAACAGTAGCAACCTTGTTGTTTTTTTTTTTTTTGTTTTTTTTTGCAGAATTATTAGCACAGCTTGGTTTTCCTGTTTTATTAGATTCCTCCGTAAGGAGGGAATCTATTGTAATTGACAGTTTTAATATTATTATTATTATTATTATTAGATTCCTCCGTAAGGAGGGAATCTATTGTAATTGACAGTTGTATTATTATTATTATTATTATTATTATTATTATTATTATTAGATTCCTCCGTAAGAAGGGAATCTATTGTAATTGACAGTTTTATTATTATTATTTATTATTATGTTGTTTTAGGGTTTTCTCTGACAACACGCGATCCACGAGGCGAGATCATTTTTGCTCGCATATTCACGAAGGTTTGTCGGTTGTATACAATGTTTGCCTGTTTGAACATTCAAGCGATTTTACACTATTCAACTCAACAAATGTGAAAACAACTCAAATACATGTTTGCGAGCAGATTGTGTGACAAAGCGAGCCGCGTTGCGTCTAACGCTCGCACTCTGATTAGAGTTCGCTTTCGCTGCTGCTTGCGTCTGAACAGACAATTTCATACAACAAACTGTCAAAATATATGATATATTGAGGAGTCTGTTATGTCTCAAGTGAACAAACAGTTGAGAAAGAAATCTGGAATAATTATATTTTATTCTGGCATTATTCCAGGTGACGTCCTGCTATATTTTTCTCTCGAAACAGCGGAAACAACTTAAATAAAATACTGCGTCATTTTTGCCCATACAGAAACATGCGAGACATCATTACGAACTATGAAATGTGTACCTTTATTTGTGCAAACTTACAATAACAACAAATCCTTGTGCTTTTGTAAAATAAAGAAAATAAACCGGTTGCGCCGTCTCTGTCTTGGCGATTATTTTTCTGAAACACGTCACAAAATTCAAGTGAACCAAATCAACCATTCACGCAGTCTATATTTTATCACCTCACACCCATAATCTCTGAAATGAATACAGATGCAACAAGCAAGGCACAGAACGAAAATAATGATACTTCACAGTTCTCAAAAGATTAAACTGAACTGTGCCTTGAATATTGTATCATGCGATAAAAGCCTCTTTCAGAGACAGTAACAACCTTCACCAGACTTCGCCCTGAGCATTGACATCCCAAGTAATTGAAAAGTACAAATGGTATTATTTTACGTTTTTTTTATTTCTCTCTTACGTTGTAAAATGCCACGTTTTTGAATGGCATGTAAAATGTAAAAACAATCACTCAATCTCCATTTTTTTCACTGGATCTGTTGCTATTTTAATGATTTAAAAAATGATGATTTTCCATACGTTGAAAATTTGCGAAAACCTAAAAAACTCTTCTTCTCCTGAACCGTAGCTCCAATTGACTTGAAATTTGGTACACATGTGTAGAATTGACATTCTAGAAAACATTACTTAGGAAAAATGAATACGATACAAAATGGCTGAAAGGGGTGTGTTTATGTAAATGTCCACATTTTAACAATATATACGTGTCAATAAATCAAATGTAATTTTGACTGATGGTTTTTCAAACTTAACATGCTTCAAGATGACATCACTTTGAAGTACTGCGCAAAGAATGGCCAACATTCTCCTTTAGGGGGCGCTACAGGCCACGCAGAAATTCCCATTTTCTGGTCAAAAACGTTCTAATTTGGTACAATGATACTACAGGCCAAAAGGAATTTTTCCATACTGTCACTCCCATTAGTTCAGTCATGACAACTCTCGGAATACTGTAAGTTGAAAGTATTATAATGTATATGATGTTAGTAAGTTTGGTCTTTGCGATGCTGCTGCTGCTCTATTACATTTCACAAAACATACAATCTCCTCGAATCAGTGGATCCAGAGAGGGTTTCAAACAGAAAACTCCCATAGTACATGGCAGTGAAACCGGCTAATCTGCAAACAACTGAGGCAATTAAAATGCTTGACAAAGAGAGGGTATGCAAAATGATTGGTTGGCAGATTAAATGTTTAAAGGACCTATCTGCTGAACCATTTAAAGTTTCATTTCTGAACTTAGTTGGTTTTTTTTTCAGTGAAAATGTGTGATTTAAGCTGTACAGTTGACTAAAGTTTTAACAGAAGAATTAATTTAAGTGCTTGTTAGATAATTTTGTCATCCAATGTATTTAATTTATTTTGTTGATCTGCAATCTCCGACTCTATACGGCTCAGCTGAGGGAAGAAAGAAATGACACAGACTCAATGGTATCAAATCCCTTCTTCAACGTTTATTGCTTCAACATTCTGTTATATGGTCCAGAAAACCACATTCCACTGGACCCTCACCAATGAAATAGTTCTTTACCTTATATGGGGGTGACATACATGTTTCTGCTACATGTGAAACGTGAGAGAGAAAAAACACATTCCTTAGAACATCTTTAGAACAGGGAGCAGCTGCAGCTACCCAACAAAAGAAGTTTAAAAGAGGCCTTCATTATTCCACATTACATCACCAGAGAAGTTGTTGAGAAGCATTAATTATTCCACAATGTCCACTTTGATCCTGAAAGGATCACGTAGCCTTCTCAACCAAGTTCAGTATTAGGTATACACACATAATGGAGCATGGCGATATTATCCCTGTTTATCATCACATTCATCTTTTGCATTAGTAATTGTAGCAAACGTGGGCCAAATAATAACATAAGTATAATGCATACACCAATCGATATAATGGAAGACATCCAGGGTGCGAACCACCCAAACATATTGAAAAAGTTTCCCCATATTCCCTGATGTTATCATCAGCTAATTCTTTATTCAACTTATCCATTTCCTTTCATACCTTCATGAATTCACCATCATCATCAATGTGACCCAGAATGTATGTACAGCATTTGTCACCAAACATTTTACAAATTCCTCCTCCATCTTTAGCCAAGAGTTAATCCAAACATTTAATACCTCTTGACTGTCCAACACTGTCTAGATATACTTCAGGGTCACTTGAGGCATCACCTTCTATGTACCTTCGTTTCCGGGTGTCCCGTACCTTCACATACCCGTACCTTCATAACAGAAACATCTTTCTGTAACATTACCATAAAACATAAACCATCATACATTATTTCTAGGAATTGGAATTGTTACGTCCTAAGAATGTCTAGGGGTCAGAACGTAACAAAGTTTAAGATTTTAAAGAGCTATAGTCAGGGCCCTGCCACAGCACCACAACAACGAAGTTCTTTTCAACAATTTTATTCAAAAAGTTAACAACAATTTACTTAGAGAGTAAATTGGGAAGGAAACAGAGACTTCAGGAGGGGGCAATGCCAAAATAACAAACAAAAGTTTAATCTACCTGGGAGAGTCAATTTCTTACTAAACCTCTTAAAGAAAATACAAATAAATAACAGAAATGTACACTCTCTCCCTACCTGACCAGAAAAACCAGGAGAAAACGGGGAATAGCAAAATAAAAAAATGGCACCCACTTCCCTACAGTTCCCAGATGATAAACAAAGCAAATAATCAGATAGATAACAGCTTAAAAGATAAAGCAAAAGGGTATGGACTGGGACGTCTCACAAAGAAGCAACAGTGCATGGCTCCAGTAGTTAACAATAGGCAGCAAAGCAACAGTTCTCTAGCCAGAACAACAGAAAGAGGCACAGTGATGCACAGGTCCATGACAAGGAACACAACAGCTCTCAACAACTGGGCCGGGCAGGACACAGACTGGAGAAAGGTTCTCTCTGAATGATAGTTCTGCTGGCTTTTATGCTGCGTCCCTCCTGGATGATAAGCAGGTTCAGCTGGAGATGTAATCAGCTACCTGCCAGAGTGACAAAGTGGGAGGAGCCAAAAGAGAGCAGGAGACACCAAAACAACAAAGAAAGCACACAAAGACCACAGCACCATGTACTTCACAAAAAATATACGTCCTTGGACGTAACACTTTGTTTCCGGGTGTTTACCCGTACCTTCACGTACCCGTACCTTCATAACAGAAACATCTTCCTGTAACATTACCATAAAACATAAACCATCATACATTATTTCTAGGAATTGGAATTACACTTGTGACTCCTTGCTGTTGTGTTGATACTGAACGGGCATAGGCAAGCACGACCACCTGCCATATGCAGAGTGTCAGTAGGAATGTCTTCATGTTGACTGTTCCAGGTCCTTCCTCAGGTCCTCCTAATTCACAGATTCCCGGTTGGGCACTGGCGCTGCGTGTTCAGCTCCTCCAGTGCTTTCACCATTCACCTTGAGTAAGTAAGGCCCTCCTCTGGAGCAAGCTTCACGCGGCTTGCGTGGGATCCACTGCGGTTGAAGGTCAGTCAGCACCCCTGTTCTTGTCACCGCCAATACAGTAATTGGGCCCAAATACTTTGGTTCTCCTAACTTCGTTGGTTTCAGACTCTTCACAAGAACCTGCTGATTTGGAACAAATGGATGAGTAGGGCTTTCTGCAGGCAGAGGGAGAGAGAGAGAAACATCACCATTTATGCCATTTAATGTCTTAATGAGGGAATCCACATATTCTGCAATCACCACCTCCGTGTGGCCTGTGGAGAGAAAGCCAGCACGGCCTTTGACCCAAGGGGTCGGGAAAGGCCTACCCATTAGTATTTCAAATGGAGAGAATTTAACAACAGAAGATGGTTACATTCTGAGTTCAGTCAAGACAGCCGGTAGAACATCAACCCATGTTCTTCTGGTTTTTCGGTGCAGGCTTTGTTCAATCGTTCTTTTAATGTGCGATTCGTTCGTTCAACAACGCCCGCCGACTGTGGTTGGTAGGGTATGTTGAAATGCCAATTTATGTTCAATTCCTTTGCGAGTAGTTGCGTAACTGTGGACATGAACGGAGTGCCATTGTCATTCTCAATAACGGTTGGAATGCCGAATCTCTGTATTATTTCTTTTGCCAGAATTTTTACAACTGTTTTAACATTTCCCCTCACACACAGTAAAGCTTCTGTCCACTTAGAAAAATGGTCTACGATTACGAGTAATAATTTGTTATTCTTATATGGCGGCATATGTGTAAAATCTATTTGCAGGTGTTGGAACGGCAATTCCGGGTGAGGTAATGAGTCGTGCTTTGTAGACTTGTGTCTGTTATTCTGTGCGCACATTAGACATGAGTCTAGGATTAATTTTACTGCACTTCATACCCCACTTATGCAATATGTTTGATTTATTGACTGTATAACTTTTTCTTTTGAAACGTGCGAGATACCGTGATAATGTCGACAGAGTATTACTATTGTGGTTTTGGGCAGAGCCAGATGCACTTGTTCATCCCTTAACAAATTATTCCGGTCTGGTTTCACTTCATTTGAGGCCCAATGTCGAATATCAGATTCAGATGGATTTGCCTGCAACAGTTTTATGTCAATGTCTCTTACCAGGGTTGATTGCATCATGGAAACTCTTTCTTTAGCTTGATTCAGATCTGGGCTTACCACAACTTCCTTCGCAGCCCACTTTGCTACCTCATCAGCTAATTTATTTCCCCTCGCCTCTTCCAGTTCCCCTGTCATGTGCCCCGCAACTTTTATTACGGCCAATTTGGCAGGCAACTGTGCTGCTCTCAATAATTCTGAAACCAGGTTATGATGTGATATAGGTTTGCCTTCAGCTGTCTTGAAATCTCTTTCCTCCCACATCCGAGCAAAATCATGTATCACCCCATAAGCATACTTCGAGTCTGTGTATATATTGATTGATTTACCTTTAGCCAATTGGCATGCTCTGATCAACGCAAACAACTCAGCAGCTTGTGCAGATTTATATGGGAGCGAATAAGCTTCAATAATTCGATTCGGAAGTTCTGTTACAGCATAACCACACCAGTATACTGAATCATTTGGCTTGGAACAGGACCCATCAATGTACCAATGGTCCCCCTCCTCCAGGGCGGATGATGAAACAGGCCTGCAGGAAGTACATGTTTTTAGGCGATCAAAGCAATCATGTGTGTCGTTGGAAAATTCACCTTGAGTCAGCAATTTGTGTAACGATAATGTCGTGCCATGTACAGTGGAAGTTGGTTTAATGGTCAGATTAGCAGTAGCCAATAAAATAGCTTCATACCCCGATTGACGTTGTGCTGTCATGTGTTGTGTTGTAATGTTGTGCATGATAGTTCCTACCTGGTGGGAGGTGTGGACAACTAATGGATGTGAGAGTACAATGCGTTCTGCATGTTGTACCATCAATGCTGCAGCAGCCACTGCTCGCAAACATGCAGGGAGTCCTCTGGCGACTGCATCTAAAGTTCTTGACAAGTACGCCACTGGTCTATATGTTCCGCCATGGGACTGAGCGAGCATCACTGCTGCTGTGCCTGCCGCCTCGTGCATGTACAGATGAAAGGGTTCATCATGATTTGGTACCAATGTCCATTTCAGCAGTCCACTTGATAGGTTCCTCAGCTCTTGAGAGTGTTGCTTCTCTCAGGATTTTCTCATATAACAAGCAGTTTGTCACCCATGCTCGACATTGCAATAGACAGGTGGCAGCTTGGTGTCCTTCAAAGTAGCGTGCACTACAGCAGAGAACACAGCAGGTGAGTCTCTAAATTCTGTTACTATTGGCCTCCATATGTGAATGCGAACAGCGGCTGTGTAATTGGCATAACTGACACAAATTAATAATGGTAAAATGAGTGTGGTCTGCTGGAATTTAGTTAATAGTGGTGCACACATCCGGCACCACTGGTAACAATTTTAATTTTCAAATCTTGTGTTAATCAACATGTATTATTAGCTTTCTTCATAGGATTAATTGGTGATTTATATGATGAGTGAATGTGTTTCAAAATACCTTGTTACAGGCATTGCTGTATTATTGGACCAATGCCTTGTTCTTTTCTTTGAAAAGTGGATACTGTTTGCAGTAGGCTATACTGGTAAGTTAAAGAGAGTTTGTCAACATTTGGTCTTACGTCAATAAGGCCCGCCTCATCTTTGTGGGCGGCCCATAGTGCTGGGTCGACGTTGAGCATTTCCTGTTTCGCAGCAGAAGTGTTGTCAGACGTTGAGCTGCAAACTTCTCCGTAATGTCCTGTATACACAAACTGAAAATATACTGAGGGAAACAGTAATTGTAACTTTTTTTCAATTTTATGCATCGGATCACAGACGAGTCAGGGAAATCGTGCATTTTAAACATGTTTGTGTTATCTGGAGATGTTACGGGTAATTTTGGTGTCATATTACACTTCACAGGAAATCAATTAATTCCCAAAGAGTTCAGAGTGCGTCCCGTAATAGAGCCCTCATAGCAATGCGCCGTAAATTAACTTTTAAATGCGGCAGTTTCGAATACGTCCGCAGCTGCAGCGAATGAGTTACCCATTAAATTGTGTTAAATCGTGATACAACAGTGCGCATGGTGTCTTTGGGAGCTAGGGGTTAAAGCTTTGTTCACTACAATATCATATTTAGGCAGCTTGTTTTGAAACAGAGACCGCTGCGTGCATTTGATTAGTCTCTTTTTGTTCAGGACCTATGTCCCAGAATAGTTTTATTTTCTTCCACACCTCATATGACTCTTTTATGTATTTATAATCTCACTGAGGGTCCTTTCACCCTTTTTAACCATAGATTTTGATTTACTCATGAATTTATCTAATTAAGTTTTTTTCTTATTCTTTTTTTTTCTTCCTTTTTCCTTTCTCCTTTCTCTGACCACCCAGCCAAATTGCTGATATATGACTCAGTATTGTAATCTTATTTATTGCTAAGCATCCATTGTTTTGGATTTTCCTTTGATAGAGGATGGCTTATTTCCTGTCCCATAATGTCACCCTTTTAATAATAGGCCTACTATAATAAAATGCCCGATCGACACGGTTCCTGCTGATCAATAATGCAGATCAAATTGTCTCCGTCTTTTCCTTAGGACAATTACCGTCCTCTTCCTATTCATACCAGAATAAGGATATCCTTAAAACTGCTGCGGTTGTGGGGTTTTCCCTATATTATAATAGAGCAAAACCCTCCTTCCTATTTCATAATAGGGCAACGTCATCCCTGAGAAGGGTCCCCGAGCAGAGTTATTAACTGAGTTAATATAGAGCCAAATTAAACAAAGTTTTATTCAATCTCTCATCAGACAGGAATACCTGATACTTAAATCAGTCTTACCTGTCTGGAGAAATCCCGGACAAGCCCCCAAACTGTTAGATAATTTTGTCATCCAATGTATTTAATTTATTTTGTTGATCTGCATTCTCCGTCTCGATACGGCTCAGCTGAGGGAAGAAAGAAATGACACAGACTCAATGGTATTGTCACGAACACAGAGAGCGCCTCCCCCTTCAGTCATCGGAGATCAGATTCTCCGGAGTATTTACCGCTAAGACTACATTTCCCATAAGCCCGCATACCTAGGTCTGATTACTCCACAGCTGTTCCCTGTTTCCCACGCTCTACATAAACCACCCAGCTCAGTCACTCCTTGCGAAGTCTTGTTTGCCCCGGCGACACTACCAAGCAAGTTACTCTCTGATTCTCCTTACTAGTTATTTTGTGTACCGATCCAGCCTGTTACTTAGACCCTGTCAGTTTGCTGCCTGCCTTGTTTACCTCTTGCCTGTTCCGCACTACGTTTGTTTGCTGCCTGCCCAGACCTCTGCCCGTTCTAATTACTCTATTGCCTGCCTGCTACATTCTCTGTTTGCCTGCCCACGACCTTACCTGTACGACTTGTGCTTTGTTCATATTAAACTACCGCAGATGGATCCATCCGTCAGCCCAACAACAACAGCTCGTTCGGCTTACAGCAGCAGTTGAGGAGATGATGCGCTCCATGCAGGTACTGCACCAGCCTACACCCGCACCGGCACCTGCAATACCTCAAACCAGCTCGGCGGCGACCGCCACGCCCCTCCTAGTAACCTCCGCGAGCCCACGACTCGCGCTACCCGAGAAGTTTGACGGTTCACCATCAAAATGCAAAGGTTCGTCATACAATGCTCGCTGTTCCTCTCTCAGCAACCGGCACTATACCCCTCTGATGAGAGCAAAATTCTTCTTATGAACTCCGTCCTCACTGGTAGAGCCCTAGATTGGGCAACCGCACTTTGGACCAACCAAGGATTTGCTCAATTTACCTTCGAATCCTTCCAACAAGGCTTAATTGATGTTTTTGATCACCCTGAGGGCGGAAAGAATGCCGGCAAGCAACTTCTGGCTCTCCGCCAAGGCAAGCGTACAGCTGCGGACTACGCACTCTCCTTTCGAACCCTCGCAGCCCAAACGGGCTGGCTCGAATCCACTCACAAGCTCCTCTTCCAGCAGGGCCTTGATACTGAACTCCAATCCGAGCTGGCTTGTCGTGACGAAGGTATTTCTCTGGAGCAATTCATAACATTGGCAATCCGCATAGACAACCTCATCCGTTCCAGATGCCCAGCCCGGTGGTCTACATCTCCTTCTCCGGTGCACCAGCCAACCAACTCTTCAGAGCCCATGCAGGTCGACCGGTCACACATCTCTCCTGAGGAAAGGGAGCGCCGTTACGGCAACCGCCTCTGTCTATACTGCGGCCAAGCTGGACATCAACGCTTCAACTGCCCGACGCGCCCATCACAAGCTTCACATCCCGGGGTGAGTCTGCTCATCTCCTCTACTTTACCTGGAACCTGCCTCGAAGTACCCATTAAACTAGCCTACCGGTCAACCAGTACTAACACCCAAGCTTTGATTGACTCTGGGGCGGCGGGGAACTTTATTGATGAGTCTTTCTGTGAACAGTATCAAATTCCTCTGATGGCGTGCAATCCTCCTTTGACAATGGCGCTGCTAGATAGTTGGTCCCTGGGATCCGGCAGAGTATGTTACACCACCCGAGACCTCCTCCTGTAGGTGGGGGCACTACACACCGAAACCATACGCTTCTACGTCATTGAATCTCCTCACAACCCTGTAATTCTTGACTTTCCCTGGCTCCGACTACACGACCCATGAATTTCCTGGCAGGACAATCAACTCTCTCAGTGGGGTCCCAACTGTTCTACGAGATGTCTGCGCACCATTTGACCTACCCCGTGGGGACCACCCACGTCGTAAGAAACTCCGACACATTCCCTACGATTCCTCCGGCTTACGCCGACCTCAGTGAAGCCTTCAGCAAGGCCAAGGCATCACTACTTCCACCACATTGTTCCAGCGACTGCGCTATCGAGCTCCACCCCGCGGCTTCACCGCCCCGCGGCAGAATCTATCACCTGTCTGAACCTGAATCTCTCGCCATGAAATCCTACATAGAGGAGGAACTAGCCAAGGGGTTCATCCGACACTCCACCTCCCCAGCTGCAGCCGGCTTCTTCTTTGTGGGCAAGAAAGATGGCTCGTTACGCCCCTGTATTGACTATCGTGGCCTGAACGACATCACAGTAAAGTTCCGATACCCACTGCCCCTAGTTCCCTCGGCCCTGGAACAACTGAGGTCAGCAAAGATTTATACTAAGTTGGACCTCCGAAGTGTCTACAACTTGATTCGCATCTGGGAGGGGGACGAGTGGAAGACCGCCTTTTCCACTACCAGCGGCCATTACGAATATCGGGTCATGCCGTTCGGCCTGTCCAACAGCCCCTCAGTTTTCCAATCCTACATTAACGACGTCTTCAGGGACATGCTCAATAGGTGCCTGATTGTATACATCGATGACATCCTGATCTACTCCGATTCCCTCGAGGTACACATCGTCCAGGTTAGAGCGGTTCTGAAGCGTCTAATCCAACACCAGTTGTATGCCAAGGCTGAGAAATGTGAGTTCCACTTGAGATCTGTTGCCTTCCTGGGGTACATCATCAGCAATGAAGGGGTGGCCATGGACGACAATAAGGTCCAAGCCATGCTAAACTGGCCTCAACCCACCACGGTGAAAGAACTCCAACGCTTTCTGGGATTCTCCAACTTTTACCGGAGATTCATCAGAAACTTCAGCACCATCGCCTCACCTCTCACCGCCATGGTAAAGGGGAATCAAAACAAACTTCACTGGACCCCCGACTCCCTCCGGGCCTTCGCTCAGCTAAAGGAGCGCTTTACCTCTGCACCCATTCTGCACCACCCTGACCCTGACATACCGTTCGTCGTGGAGGTGGACGCCTCAAAACACGGGCAAGCCTGCAACATAGCCAAGACCCCTAAACAACCGCCAGCTGGTCTGCTTCAACCACTACCCATACCTCAACGTCCCTGGTCGCATATCGCTGTGGACTTCATTACTGACCTACCCAACTATCAACACCATACCACAATTCTAACCGTCATTGACCGATTCTCCAAGGCCTGCCGCCTCATACCCCTGCCCAAACTACCATCAGCCCTGGAGACCGCCGAACACCTGTTCCAATATGTCTTTCGTTACTATGGAATTCCTGAGGACATCGTCTCGGACCGGGGCCCACAATTCACGTCCAGGGTATGGAAAGCTTTCTTCCAGTGCAGGATTGATGATCCAAGATGATTGGATTGATGATCCAAGGTGGCGGCACGGTAGCACGCAGCGGCCACTCCGGATCCACAATGGTGCTATTTTTGTTAAAAAAGCCCGACTTTTGCAACACATGGACATCGGAGCAACCGGTGTTCGTGTCTACCATCGTCAGACACTACTGAAATATAAGACTCATGCAAAAACCAAGCTGCATGATGACCTGCAGGAGGCGCTACGCGTACTCGGCTTGCTGCGGAGACCAGGCCTCCAGACCTCGGCGTCGCCTGATGCCGGTGGCCGAGGAGAGGACGTCGTAGCGGTGTGTGAGAAGCGAAGCGGAAAGAGGGCGGGGTCCATGCTAGGCTAAAACAAACCCTAGCCGGCCGGCTCTCCGTCTATCCTGCTCTCAAATGTTTGCTCCTGGACAATAAACTGGACTATATCCGACTCCAGCAGGCTACGCGGCGTGAGTTTAGAGACTGCTGCGTCTTTGTTTTCACGGAGGCGTGGCTCAGCGACAGAGTTCGGATGCCGCCATTCAGCTAGACGGGCTCGCCTCGTTTCGTGCCGACAGAAATACAGCTCTCTCGCGGTAAGACTCGCGGTGGTGGCTTGTGTGTTTACATCAACACGAATGGTGCAAGAACTCTATGCTAGTCTCTAGTTACTGTTCATCGCTGTTGGAGCTTGTGACTGTTAGATGCAGACCTTTTATCTACCACGGAATTCACCACTGTTTGCATAACCGAGTTTACATTCCCCAGCTAACGCTAAGGAAGCGCTCTGTGAACTGTATGGGGCTATGAGCTGAACTGCAGAACGCTCACCCCGACGGACTGTTTATTGTCGCCGGAGATTTCAACCATGCAAATCTCAAGACAGTGCTCCCTAAATTCCATCAGTATGTGGACTTTGCAACGAGAGGGGCTGAGCAGCTTGATCTTGTTTACACAAACATCCCGGGCAGAGCCCCGCCCCACCTCGGCTACTCAGACCACATCTCTGTTATGTTAATTCCAGCATACAGACCGGCTCGTCAGACGCACAAAACCGCTTCAGAAGCAGGTGAAAACCTGGCCAGCAGGAGCCATCTCTGCTCTTCAGGACTGTTTTCAGTGTACTGACTGGCACATGTTCAGGGAGGCTGTAACATATGGCGATTCTACCAACTTGGAGGAATACACAGCATCAGTGACCAGCTACATCAGCAAGTGCATTGATGATGTCACTTTCTCAAGACCATCACCACACGCTCCAACCAGAAGCCGTGGATGACTGCGGAGGTGCGACGCTGCTGAGGTCCGAGACTCCGCCTTCAGAGCAGGCGATAAGGCAGCCCTAAGAACAGCTAGGGCCAAACTGTCACGGGCAATCAGAGAGGCAAAGCGCATGCGCCCAGAGAATCCACAGTCACTTCCAGGACAGCGGTGACACGCGGCGCATGTGGCAGGGCATCCAGGCCATCACCAACTACAGGACAACATCAGTTGCCTGTGAAAAAGATGCCTCCCTTCCAGATGCGCTGAACGACTTCTACGCTCGGTTTGAAGTGCAGAACGACGTGATGGCGAGGAAGTCCACCCCTCCTCCCAACGACCAGGTGCTCTGTCTTACCACGGCAGATGTGAGGAAAACTCTACGTAGAGTCAACCCACGGAAGGCTACGTTCCTGGCAGAGTGCTCAGAGGATGTGCAGACCAGCTAGCAGATGTTCTTACCGACATCTTCAACATCTCTCTGAGCAGCGGCGTTGTTCCACCGTGCTTCAAGGCCACCACCATCATCCCCATGCCAAAGAAGTCTTCAGTGTCCTGCCTCAACGACTACCGTCCCGTCGCACTTACACCCATCATCATGAAGTGCTTCGAGAGGCTCGTCATGAGGCAGATTAAGACCCAGCTGCCCCCCTCACTAGACCCACTGCAGTTTGCGTATCGTTCAAACCGTTCAACGGACGATGCCATCACCACAACCCTCCATCTGGCCCTCACCCACCTAGACAATAAGGACTCATACGTTCGAATGCTGTTCATAGATTTCAGCTCAGCATTCAACACAATCATTCCCCAGCACCTGATTGGAAAGCTGAACCTGCTGGGCCTGGACACCTCCCTCTGCAACTGGATCCTGGACTTCCTGACTGGGAGACCTCAGTCAGTCCGGATTGGGAACAGCATCTCCACCACCACCACACTGAGCACTGGGGCCCCCCAGGGCTGTGTGCTCAGTCCACTGCTGTTCACTCTGCTGACTCACGAATGTGCAGCAATGCACAGCTCGAATCACATCATCAAGTTCGCCGATGACACGACCGTGGTGGGTCTCATCAGCAAGAACGACGAGTCAGCATACAGAGAGGAGGTGCAGCGGCTGACGAACTGGTGTAGAGCCAACAACCTGTCCCTGAATGTCGACAAAACAAAGGAGATGGTTGTTGACTTTAGGAGAGCACAAGGTGAACACACTCCGCTGAACATCGACGGCTCCTCTGTGGAGATCGTCAAAAGCACCAAATTCCTTGGGTTCACTTGGCGGAGAACCTCACCTGGTCCCTCAACACCAGCTCTATCACCAAGAAAGCCCAGCAGCGTCTCTACTTTCTTCGAAGGCTGAGGAAAGCACATCTCCCAACCCCCATCCTCACTACATTCTATAGAGGGACTATTGAGAGCATCCTGAGCAGCTGCATCACTGCCTGGTTTGGGACTTGCACCGTTTCGGACAGCAAAGCCCTGCAGAGGATAGTGAGGACAGCTGAGAAGATCATTGGGGTCTCTCTTCCCTCCATAAAAGACATTTACAAAAAACACTGTATCCGCAAAGCAACCAGCATTGTGGACGACCCCACACACCCCTCACACAAACTCTTTACCCTCCTCCCGTCTGGCAAGAGGTACCGAAGCATTCGGGCCCTCACGGCCAGACTGTGTAACAGCTTCTTCCCCCAAGCCATCAGACTCCTCAATACTCAGAGACAGGTTTGACACACACGTGTCCTGAGTTGCACTTTAATTACTGTCACTTTATAACTGTCTGCTACCTCAATAACTGCTATGTGCATAGAACACTATCTCATAGTATGTTATGTTTACATTTTTAGAAACTGTCATCTTTTTGCACTACTGAGTACTGGTCAGCGCTGCACTGTCTATTGTCCTGTTCATTGTCAGTAATTTGTTGTGCTGTCCTGTACTTTTTGCACATGTTTGCACGTGCACTTTATATAGGTATATATAGGTAGTTTATATAGGTATTTTATTTCGTTGTGTAGTCTCATGTGGTCCTATGTTGGTCCTTTGTTGTTTTTATGTAGCACCATGGTCCTGGTTGTCTCGTTTTGCTGTGTACTGTACTAACTGTATATGGTTGAAACGACAATAAAAACCACTTGACTTGACTTGATCAGTCTCACTTCTGGGTACCACCCGCAGTCCAACGGTCAGATGGAACGCCTGAATCAGGAAATAACAAAATTCCTCCGAACGTTTTGCCATCACAATCAGGCGGATTGAAGTCGCTACCTTCCGTGGGCCGAATATGCCCAGAACTCTCTCCTCAAACCCTCAACCAACTTGACACCGTTCAAATGCATTCTGGGTTACCAACCCCCTCTCTTCCCGTGGTCCAGCGAACCCTCAGAGGTCCCCGCAGTCAACGACTGGCTGCAGCGCAGTGAGGCAGTGTGGGACCAGGCCCACGTCCACCTGCAATGGGCGGTGAACCGTTCCAGAGAGCAAGCCAATCGCCACCGTCGTCTCGGCCCCAGTTACATCCCTGGTCAGTGGGTTTGGCTCTCAACCCGAGACCTCCATCTGCACCTGCCATGCAAGAAACTCAGTCCTAGGTATGTGGGTCCCTTCAAAATCCTTAGACAAATTAACCCAGTTTCTTTCCGTTTGCAACTCCCTGCTAATTACCGTATTTCTCCTACTTTCCATGTCTCCCTGCTCAAACCGGCTGATGCTCCGAGGACTGAGGAAGAGGCGCCTCCCGGACCCCTCCCCATGATTGTGGGCAGTGAGGAGGCCTTTCTGGTGTGCACTCTGCTCGACTCCAGGCGTCACCAAGGTCAGATCCAATACCTGGTGGATTGGGAGGGGTACGGCCCGGAAGAAAGATCCTGGACTGTCATGTTCATCACTCAATGAAACATTTCTTCTACTACTGGAATATCCAAATCAGTTAATTATTCAGGTATATCCACTGGCCACATATGTGTTGTCAGACTTTTCTATAAAGTATTAATGATGTATCATCTCTTGTCTCTCTCTGTCAGTATTTTGTGTTGCTGCTGTGTATTTTTCTGCTGGAGGTTCTGGCTGAAGTTTTGGCCTACATTTATTACCAGCAGGTGAGTTAGAGAGAGAGAGAGTGGAAATGCTTTCTTAAACACTTATCTGTGTTGTAGGCATCATGTTTCTGTCACATGTACATGTTGTAGCTGAACAAGGGGCTGAAGGAGAACCTGAGGGAGACCATGGTTCAGCAGTACTATCAGCCCGAGCAGGATCATGTGACGAAGGCTGTGGACAAACTGCAGCAGGAGGTCAGAGAGCGGTGTGTTCAGTAAGACATAATGTACAGTCAGCCGATTGTTAAATAAACCCTGGCGTGAAGCGGAGACTCTTGTGTCAAACTGAAGGAGTTTATTTTGTGATCACAACCGGCTAAATGTACATTATTCCACTTACTACACGGCTACTAGCCAAATAAATAAATGGACATCAAATATTAATTTGTGTTGAAATTATGAAATTTTAGAAGAAAAACCATTACTGAACAGCTGAAATCCACCTCCGGTTTTGCGTAGGAGTTCTGTAGGTGTTTATTTTTTGAAAATGACTGTGACTCCTCATTATGCATCTTATTACAAAACTACTTACCAAATAAGCAAATAAATGGACATGAAACATAGATTTGAGTTTAAATTATTTTATTAGCTTATGTAGAGATCGCACAGTGAGCCGAGAAGCAGGAGAGACGGCTCACAGAATCTGGATGTGCAATTGTTATTACTACTGTCCTATGTGCTATAGCAGAAATAGTATGAGTAGTATTGCAGTATGCACTTCTGAGACACTTTGAGCATGATTTACAAGAGCCAGAGCAATCTTAATTAATCAATAAAACCACTGTGACAACAAAAGTGTCAAAAGTGTTTCAATCTTGATTAAGCAGTACTTCTGCAGCTGTCAGTTATGTAGCTGGACGCTTGAAATAACTTGATCACATTTTGTGATTTTCAGGGCGGCTGCATCAGAAAACTGGAAAACTTCATTCTGAATCATCTGCAGATCATTGGTGCTGTAGGAGTGGGCGTGGCCTGTGTGCAGGTTAGTCTGTCAGTCTGCACCTTTAGAGATTTCTGCACATCTGGAGTATTTAATGCTCTACTTTTCTTCGTGTTAACATGTACTGTATATTTATTGTATGATTTTGTGATTGATATTAATATCATGTGTTAATGTGTCTGTGTTTCAGATTGTTGGCATGTTCTTCACGTGTTGTCTGTACAGCAGTCTGAAATCAGAGCCGTACTGAACATCTTCAGCGTCCTCCACTTCACTATCATGTGCCAACACATATACTTTAAACAGAAGGTGTGAAGTCTCCTTTTGACATAATACTTGACAATTCATGATTATATATCAAATCAAGGTCCACTGCAACATGGATATATATTGTATTATATATGCACTGTTTTTATAATTAGTGGTCAGTCACACATTTCAAACACTACTGAGCTAGAAACATCATTATTGATTCAAGGGATTTTAGTCACTTCAGCACATTTGGTTGTATTTTATACATGAAACCTTGTGTGTGTGTGTGTGTGTGTGGGGGGCGGCCTTCATAGGTGCTCGCTAACAGCACTTGCCCCTACAGTCTGTTCAGGCTAAATGGGGGATCTTTTTCTTTGTCTTTATGTGTGTGTGTGTGTGTGTGTGAATGATGATTTTTTTTTACATTGCTGTACAGTGTTACAAACTGTATGCCAAAGTTGCCCAGATTCCAGAGCATTTAGAATCTATGTATGAATCTAAAAATACTGTAAAATAAATGTAGCAATCTAAAGCTGAGGTAATAATGCATTTTATAGAAACCGCATGTTACAAGAAGCGCTGTAGTATCAAGGCAATAAGATGACCGTATTATCAATTAAAACCAGTTTAATAAAAGTTTGCACTCACCCATCACCAGCACACCCATGGTTCATTTGCTACTATGTGCCTAAAATTACATTCTAAACACCTTTTAAAAGATTTTATGTCACTAATCAGTCAAACTTTGGCAAATCCAGTGATTTATTAATTTTTTTCATCCTCAAAAGCACCACACTTGAACAAAAGGCCTGCAGGGTTTTATATTGTAGATATCAGGGCAATAGTTGTAGGACAAAAATAGTCAACTTATGCTAATTATTATGAGACAGCAAGGTAATTTTTATTATTGGTGTATGTAAACATGCTTTAGATGGACGTCTTGGACCATTTTGATGCATTTCTGGCAACGTGCACCTCAATGCAGGCGAGATAGTTTGTGTGCCTGTCACCATGCTTTAGACTATGTATGCACGTCGTGTGGATGTGTCTTCAGTGTTGTGTTTTTCAGCTTATATTAGCATGGTTTGTTTGTGAACCAGACATAATACAATTCAAGATTTGCAAAGGAACTGTTATTGAAGGATAGGGAAGTTTAAAACTCTTGGACTTGACTGCAAAACAGTGAGTAAACAGTTTCATTCATGAATATTTGAAATGTCATGATTGTTTGATAGATTTCTTTGCTTTGGTGAACAGTTTGATCCATTCAGATGAAATGTCTTGGATGTGCGTTATGTGTAAACCCTGAAATGTAGTTTTATATTGTTGTGGAGTTTGTTCATTCTCATCAAACCGAGCGTTTCAGACATAGAAAAAAAAGAAGCATGGCATGATTCCTTTTTATAAAAACAATGTGTTTTATGGCATTAAAACAGGCAAGGCTCTGGGGCCAGATGACTTTGCCAGTGAATTTTTTAGATCTTAAGCTACAGAACTGGCTCCACTTTTGTTAGAAGTTTATACAGAAGCATTAAAGAATGGAAAGCTTCCACCAACCATGACACAAGCCTGAATCAGTGTGAGTCTTAAAAAGGACAAAGATCCAAGCAAGTGTAAGAGTTACCATCCAATTTCCCTGATCCAGCTAGACATAAAAATATTGTCAAAAGATATGACATCTCTCATACATATAGATCAAGTGGGGTTCGGGGCTGCAGCTCTTTTGATAACATTACGCGTTTCATCAATATCAAGAGGTCAATGGTGCATTCGACTCTGGTCACTGCCATCTCACTTGATGCCAAAAAGGTGTTTGATATGGTAGAACTGGATTATCTTTTTAAGATTTTGGAATACTTTTATTGGATGGATTAAATTACTTTATAGACACTCAGTAGTGGCGTAAATTAATGGATTAATTTCAGATTATTTTACTCTGGATAAGGGCACCTGGGAGGGTTGCCCTCTTTCCCATTATTGTTCTGTCTTGCTCTGGAACCATTAGCAGCCGCAATAAGAAAGGAAGATTTTCTTTCATAAGCTTTTGCTTTACGCAGATGATATTTTATTATTCGTCTTTGACCCCACTAGATCTATGCCTTGCCTCCAAAGAATTATTAATTAATTTTCTAAGTTCTCGTGATACTGCCTAGTAACAGCTTTTCAGCCTGGCACCTTCCAGTTGCCCAAACAGGGCATTAAATATTTGGCCATTTTATTCCCAGAACATTTGTGTGATTTATTAATTTTGGCCCCATAATAAAAAGGTTTTCGAGCGATGTGTACAGGTGGGCTTAATTACATTTATTGATGATTGGGAAGGTTAATGTTATTAAAATAAATTGTATTCCAAAATTCAACTACCTGCTACAATCTCTCCCTAAAGATGTACCCCTCTCTTATTTCAAGCATTGAGAAGTTCTTCATTTGGAATGGTAAGCATCCCAGATTCTGCTAAACATCTGTTTTTATGTTCAGTGTTGGGTGTAATGGGATTACAAAGTAGTTAGTAACTGTAATAAAATTATTGCAACAATGTGTTTGACAATAAACGATGAAATATAGACATTTGAATTTGAGCAAAAAAAAAGTTCTGTTATGTAAGTGTATAAGGAAGTAAAGTAATTAGTAATATGATTCCCTTTCCATTTATGTAATCACTAAATTTATCAGTAATTTGTAGTGGACACATTTTTTTTAGATAACTTACCCAGCAAGTTTTATGTGCCACAGAAGAAAGCAAGTCAAATGAGAATGGAGTATCATGTTCACATTTTAGGTGATTGAAGATTTATAAAAATAATAAACTCTCATTACTGTTACAGTTTAGCTTGTTAAAATGAAAACATTGGAAGAGACTATGTTTTTCTTCATTGTGTCCAGTGATAAAATACATGAGCAACAGATTGATTTACAGAATACTCTACTCAGTGAATTCTTAACCCTAATGTTATATTTGGGTTTTAATGTTTAAAAACAGTGAAAAATATATCTTAATCTTTTACTGGTTCAGAATGCATTTGCATTCTCTACAACAATTAATACATTAATACATGTTTTTTCATTTTTATGATTATTTTTTTTTATATTTGATCAATGTCAGGGTGTCTTGGGTGGTTGCAAGGGAATTATTATATTGATGCTTAATGACCCAAGTCCAAAGAGACCATACCAAAGATATATAGGTATGTGTAGAGACATTTGTCATTGGAAGTATATGGGACAGATTTAACATCTTGTTTTTCCTCAAATGAAGGGTACCACCACTGACATACAGGTGGTGGTCTTTTCAGATGAAATGTTCCTATAAGAGCTTGTGTTTAGTTTGAAGAACAAGCCTATTTATGATCAAAAGGGAGGTGTGCTGTATATCGACTGGACTCAGAATTGTTGAAAGAAATTTTCTCCAAAGCACAAGGGTAAAGAAGGAAAAAATAAGATCATATGATTGTGATCTGTCAGCGCTGCAGTGTTCTCCAGCTGTGTTTGGCATCATGTTCACTGCAGAAGAGCATATGATGTAAGTACGAACACAGCCATTGTCACAGCATCAACCCACAATGCAGTTCTGTCCGGAGCTGAAACACACAACCACATAGTCAGTGTAAAATAATCTGCTCTCACGTGCACTACACTGACTTTGTCGAGTATATCCTCACCCCGAGAGGCAGAGATGCCAGTCATCTTGGCTGGTGGCGGGTTGGGCAACAGGTTTGGCTGTTTGTGTTGGTTTAACAGTGGTAGTGCTGGTTTGTGTGACTTTGTTAACGAGTAGCACCGGTCCGGAGCGCACACTATAAGTGTGTGTTTGGATGTTGTCAATTATTGCTGGGTCTGCTGGTCCTGAACACGGGTCTGAACATCGCTGGCTTTGTTTGGTGGTCACACACAGATGCACCTGACACTCAACAAACATCTAGAGAGAGACATAGTTAACCACCATCTGTCTGAAACTGAAAAATGGAACGTTCATATAGAAGTTGTGAAGAATAATAAGAACATACTGTGTCTCCCTTTATATTCAGAGAGCCCAGATATAAGCGGTAAACCCGAACTGTTGGTGTTGATGTCAGGATCTCCACAGTGCTATTGCCAGATAAACACCTGAAACAGAAAGGAAGGTCAGCAGAAGATGGATATAATCTTTTGAATTATCAATCATTAGTAGAAAGCAGAATCACTTTCCAATAGCTTAATTTTGGCAAAACATTTTTTACGTGTCTCGTTGAACGTATCACTGTGGTTTCATGGTGAAATGAACACTAGAGGCACTACATCAACAATTCACTTTCACACAAATGGTAAAACTGCAGATTATTCGCCCTGTTCCTCACACAACATATAACACATAACAACTAAACATTTTTACTATAGCGCATGACTTTTAGCAATCAAATTGCATGGTAGCTCAACTAGCAATTAGCAATCAGCAATCAGACTGTTGAACACGTGATCTATCAGGATCAATAATTAGCACTGCACTTTATTCATCTATAATCTCACACTGGACTGTCAACATATTCTCCTCAATACAACTACATATATATATATATTTCATATACTCTTACTTATTGTATATTGTGTATTTTATATTGTGTGTATTGTCTACTGTACATTGTATATTATATTGTGTTGTGTAAGTATGTGTACATTTGATTTGTAAATTGTGTTGTGTAAATATGTTGTTTATTGTAATTGGTATATGTCTCGTCACTGTCATGACTGCTATGTTGCTCGGACCTGCACACAAGAATTTCACCTACTGTTGCACTTGTGTACATGGTAGTGTGATAATAAAGTGATTTGATTTGATTTGAACTGATGTAAAGGAGTCCTGAAGAGCACATGTCTGAATAATTCCACATACAATACAGAACATTACAGAAAAACTGCAATAATAAAAGGTGGTGTAAATTATTTTATGTATTAACACTTTCTTTTATCCATCTTTTTATATATATATCATTGTCTAGAGTCACTATCAGTGTAAACACTGACTCTGTGGGGCTTTCAAAACATTCATCTGTTTCTCTGATAGCACACGTACATCACCCAGACGTCTATTTGATGTGTGTTTACATCTGCAATACGTCTATAAGACATTTCCTCTCAGATGTCAATAAGATATTCAGCAGTATCTTTGAGACGTTTATGAATTAGAATGTTTGTAGGTCTGATCTTTTTAAGATGTTTAGCAGATGTTTATTAGAATGCAATGTTTTCCAGATGAAAAGATCTTAAACAGACATATCAGAGATGTATGGGTGCTATCTGGATTTGTTTGAGCATCACAAGTTGACAAAAGAACATTTGCTCAACCAAGACTTTAAACAGCAAGAATAAGAATATTTGTCTGCATAATGTGATCATATCTCTCTGATATTGTGCTGCTGAGATATTGCTGGTTCCCTGAGAGCAGTTAAAACAATCAACTTTAGCAAACAATGAACTTCATCAAGAGTGTTTCTGCCTGAACAGATGATGATACAGACCCCTGGTTCAGCAGCGGATGTGCGTGCAGGAAATCTTGTGTTTCTGACTCAACACAGCGGCCAACCATGAGCGCCGCACGAGCCAATGAGCAGTTAGAAAACACATGCAGGTCCAGCGTGTCCATCCTGTTAGCGCGAGTGAGTGCCCGTGCCACACGCACCAGTTGAGACGTGCGTAACCGCGGCTGGCGAGTCTCTGTGGCCAACGGGCCTTCTCCGGATGGATGAAACTCAAGCCAGAAGCTCACGGCACCAAAAATCTCCACTTCTGAGGGTACAGAGATCCTAAAGCTCGGACCTCTGGCCTGTTGACTGAGAATCCTGCAGGCGAGCGGAAGGACGAGAGATGCCAAGCAACTGATGGTGGAATTTGGATTGATGCTGCGTAAAGTGTTCATGTACAGCAGTTCTGATCCTAAATGCTGGAAAGGATCAAAAGAGATGAAGTCATATGACACTAATAGCCAGAACTGCTATCAAATAATCAAATAATCTGTGTGATGTCGGTGGCTGAAGTTAGATGTCATACGAGTCTCTTGGTTCAGCTGCAGGTCAGACAGAGGCACATTCTCCAGGAAAGACACAGGCAGAACTACAGACATCTGCCGCTCACGCTCCATACATCTCAACTCTGACATCACAAAACAGAACCAGAATGACACGAAAACAGTTTTAGAAATTAAGGATTTTATTTATTTTTTTTTACTTTCTCAACATGAAAATTATACTCTTTCATTCTTTTAGTCTGATACTTAAATTTGTTCTCAATTTTAATTTCAGGGGCATTTTTGCCTTGAGCCCCCCCTTAATTTCTGACCCTGCATGAGAACGAGACAGAGTTTCAGATAGAGTTGGATACTTTTAAAGACAAAACCTCTCTGATTCAGAACCAACTAGATTTGCATTTGCTGAAAGAAACAGCCATGCTTGCAAGGCAGCAAGAGAATAGTGTTTAGTCTGGTTCTGTGTAAGTGAAATAATGCATCAGATGCGCTCGACCATTGTCATGACACTCAGCACACGTCTTGTTTGTCAATACACACAAGCACTGCAAAGATACAGGCTTAGTTCCTGTTTGGCATCCTTACCATGAATAACCAATTATAATAGAAAACTATGAATTATCAAAGTCATGACAAATCTCAGATGGTAGAACATGGCACGAGCAGGATGATAGGTTAAATTTCTAGAGAACACATAAATTAAAGGAATATTGCAGGATCATTAGAAGTTAAAGGCAGCATTTATGGCATAATGTTGATTACTACACAAATTAATTTTGACTCATCCTTACTTTAAAAAACAAAACAAAAATGGAGGTTCCAGTGAGGCACTTACAATGGAAGTAAATGAGACCAATCTTTGGAGGGTGTAGAGCGGAGGGGGGCGGGGCCGGTTCGGAATATCGCGCGCCCAGTCCCCAATCGGCCTGATGAGGCGCGTGAGGGATAAAGGCAGCCAGTGACAATGGTTAGAGAGAGAGAGAATTACGGGCATGTCCGTCATGTGTGTGTTTATGTTCGTGTGTTTTGGTTTTGAGTTTAATTAAATATGATTTATGTTGACAAGCCGGTTCTCGCCTCTTCCTTGCCCATCCTTAACAGTGTTACATTGGTGCCGAAAGCCCGGGAAGGAGGAGGGATGCCCGTCCACCCAGGGGAGCGCCGCTGCCATCTGCCGGGTGACGGAGTAGCCCGACTGCCCGGATGCGGGGAACGGCCGTCGTCCGCGGGGCAAGTGGGGACTGGATACCCCGACCGCCTTGAGCAAGGGAGCGATAGGGCCGCTGCCAGGGGCGGAGGAATGTCCCCATTTGCTGCAAGAAAAGCGGAGGGGCTTTCTGCCCGCTGGGTGTCGAAGGTTTGACTCCAGTTCGCCCGGGGTTGGAGCGGCTGTTGTCTGCCTGGTGTGGAGGAGTGTTCGAGGACCACGCTACGGTACATCAGAGAACCGGTGAGTGAGCTTTTTCTCTCTCTCCTCTCTCTCTTTCGCACCGTGTTGGCCTTTTCCCTCACCTATTTTGTTTTTTTTTGTTGTTGTCTTCCCCTCCTGTCTCCTCCCAGGGCAAGGAATGCGGGGATGACCACACGGGACGAAAGATATACCCCGCCCCAGGGATGGGGGGGGGTTACGTCATGCCGGTGGCACCCCAGCCTGAGATAACGCCGGGAGGAGTGTGGAGCGGAGGGGGGCGGGGCCGGGTCGGAATATCGCACGCCCGGTCCCCAATCAGCCTGATGAGGCGTGAGAGGGATAAAGGCAGAATTACGGGCATGTCCGTCATGTGTGTGTTTATGTTTGTGTGTTTTGGTTTTGAGTTTAATTAAATATGATTTATATTGACAAGTCGGTTCTCGCCTCCTCCTTGCCCATCCTTAACAGTGTTACAGAGGGTAAAGACAGAAATGTGAAGATTATAATTTTCTAAAAGTTCTGTTAAAACTCATGTTCTTTAAACAGTTTTTACAGTCGTTTTAGGGTTTACAGCATTACATCATCAGGCCAATAAAGTTGTAAAATTGGCTAAAACTTTACACAGATGTGGTTAGTAAGTGATTTTATTGCACTAAAATCATGTTAACACACATTGTTTATGTCTTGTGTCTATACTTTTGAAACAGTGAGTATTAATGTTAACAGATTGGCCCCACTGACTTCCATTGTAAGTGACTCTTGCTTTTTTTAAAGAAGAGGTGGGACAAGTGGAAATAAATGTTTGTGTTAATCAACATCATGTCACAAATGCTGTTGATTGAGCTTAACTTGTATTGCACCTGGAACATTCCTTTTAATAGAAATTAGCTTGAGTGCATTTAAAGCTGGGTCTGCCAAATGTATTAAGGTTTTGACAAAATTTTAAATGGCAAACTTGCAATATAGCCAATATTGAAAAAAATTGGTATTAATGTATTCTGTATTGACTTTAGGGCAAACTAATTTAAAGTTTTCTAAGAATATTTATCAATTCTGTCATATTTTCTGACCACAAGGAAGAGCTGTCCCCAAACTTCTCTGGTATCCGCAGGGCATGATGCTAGTGATTCTTTCAAAGTGTTCTCTCAATACTACAAGCATTGTGATGATAAAGCCTCATGCCCCATAGATACCTTTTTTTTTTTTTTACTTTTGCACGGCTTGGTCTGAAGATGATGTAGTGCCAACCTTGAGATTGGATGAGGAGTATGACAGTTTTTGTTGTTGTTGAAAATGTTCAAAATGGCAGACCCAGACAAACAGGGTATCATTGGACTCTGTAAGACCCAAAGAATAAGCCTACTGCACACCGACTGTAAGTATTACCTGTTCCTGGAGGTAAAGGGTCCATTTGTGCTGAAAGAGAGAGATTATAAGAATTAAAGATTGTTGATATTTCATGTCCTCCCATCTGTAGTTTTTAAAATACAAATGGAGTAAAACAGTCTTACTGAGTTGCAACCACATACACCGGACCTCAGACTGCAGACTGTAAAACACACAGTACAGCCTTTTAACAGAGCTGTCAATCATTTTCATGTTCTTTCATGAGCTGTTAAAATGAGTTGCTGCCGACCTCTGAGTGTTTGCAACAAAACAAATGGAGATGAGACGAGATGACTGATTGGGACCTCTGACCCACAACAGACTGATAGACCTATGAAAGTTCACAAATGTTTCCATGGGTGATATGAAGAGACCTTCTGGACCAATCACTGCGATTTCAGACACTCTGTATGGAGAAAAGAGCAGCTGTGAGGCATTGATTTATCATTAAGAGTCACGGTTACTATTGTTCATAATTAGGCTCTGTGATGTGAGAAATCAGCCTGTAACTCGTCTCGCATCATTTGTGTTATGTTCTTAATACAAATCATTAGCTTATTTCCTTTTTGATCAGTACAAGAGTTTTGCAGGTCAAATGAGGCTTTTACTATACAAGTTGTTTTATAAAGAACCTCTTTTGCTCATAATTAAGAGATTTGCTAATGAATGATTTGTATTGTGTTTGAAGAGTATAAAACAGATAATGCTTGTATGAAAGTGTGCTGTCTCACGTCTGTTCTGTTGAGTGAACTGTAATATTGACTTGGAGTTCATCAAAGGGCAGCACACGGATTACAGTGCCAGCTACTGGACTCACACCTGTGAACTCTGGCAGTGCAGGACAGCCGGACTCACTTTCAACTAGAACACAATCACACAACATATCATACACATACTGTATAATAACACACCTGTATTATGTTGCTTAACGCTACATTCATAAAGTGATGATTTATACAGTATAGACACTTCACTGAATAAATGTTTCTTGTGTCCCTGAAACCTATTTTTCTTATGGTCATAAAGTTGGAAAAGGGTGGACAGTTTGAAGAGGCTAAAATATACATTTTTATTGCTATATACAGTAATTTGGTTGCACATTACATTAATGTTCCCTTTGTAAAAGGGATTATAAAGGGGTTCAGTAATGACTAATAATTCCTTTACAAATGCATTCTGAATCATTGATTTGCATTTCTAACAGCATTCATAAAAATGGTGACTTTCATGCAATACTTTTGAAATAGTGAGCCAATTTATCTCACATGTTATAAATGCTTAATTATACTTGTTCAACATGAGTAAAAAAAATAAATAAATAAGCAACACAATCCCTCTTTTCAATCTCATTATAATATTCTTTTCTTTGTTTTTGCTGCTTGGTGACATAAATCATTAATTAGGACATTATGATTTTAAATATATATATATATATAAATCTAAGTATGAACAAGTGTATTTATGAAGCATTTATAACTGCATATGGATGGCCTGTATTCACAGCAGTGCCACCTTTGATTTCTGATGGGAATGAAAATGAGGCTGTGACTTACCTTCTCTTTAATGACATGCACTGTTTAAATCTATCAAAAAGCTCCTACATCACATCTAATTTTCCATAACTCATGTTATTTTTGTTTACTGATTTTTCAATGTTTCGGCATTAGAACGATCCAAAAACACTTTAAACAACTGCACGACCAATTGAAGAGACAAAATTAAAAGCTGCTGCTGAATAAGGTCTATCATTTATAATGCATTTGTATATTATTTATTAGTCATTGTGTAAGTGTTACCCACAATACTCAAACTTCCACTTGTGTTATTTAATATTTTAGCACAATTATGATTTGCATGTGTGAATATTTAATTGCTTCAAACAAGAGTAGTGATTCAGCAATTGATATTGAATTGCTGGAGCAAGGAGGTGCTCACTGGTTATTAAGAGCTGCAGAGGAACAGTGGAGAACGGCTTCAGCTCCATCTGAGGAAAATCCTCCACCATGATCTCCACTATATACTGACCCACAGCTGCTCCACCTTCATACAGCAGTGTACAGGTCTCCTTTACATAGAGAAACACATGTTTACAAGATAGAGTTCTACATTAAACTTGCAAGAGATATTTCCATTATACAGTATGTAACGGAGCTAGAGCCCTGGGGCTTCAGTGTGTGTGTGTGTGTGATCCTTCTGAAGAATCCCAACGGTAGTTTATTTTTACCAAGATATCTGATCATTTCAGCACAGATTGTTTTATGTCAGAATGTTATACAGCTGCACAATGAGGCTGTTATTGAAGGAAAAGGCGATACAAAACTACATTTAAATCGACAACAAACCTGAGTTCGAAGCAAAGCACTGTTACTCATTTCACATGTGAAGAAGGCCTTTATGTCTTAAAAGCACAGCAGAAAAGAAATGTCCATTTAATTGTAAGGGTCTGCGGGAGGGTAGAAAATGACAAACTAGCCAAACCGCACTTACAGAGAGCAGGAATCACAGAATAAGAAAGAAGCCATTCACACAGAACGCAAAAGCAAGAAATAAAACAAACCATACATTTCATTCTAAAGTTACTCAATGCTTGTCACGCACACACACAAAACGAGACAGTCACAATGTCGGAGTAAACTGCTTTATTCCACAAAGCAGGCAACAGTACAAAAGGGCAAATCCAGTGAAGAGGAGTCAAGGGGGGGCGTGAGGTCGAAGCCGGGGAATCAAAATAGAACAGAGGGCAAATCCACGGAAGAGTAGTCGGGGGGAGCGTTAGGTCGAAGCCGGGAAATCAGTAAACAACTAGACGAGACTAGCGAGAGGAAAAGACAGGGGAAGCTAGGGGGAAACTAGTGCTGGCAAAGCGAAGGGGTAAACTAAACAATAACCAACAAGAGTGAAACGAAAGTGTTGTGATATATATAGGGGAAAAAACGAGCGGTGCAGGTGAAACAAATAACCTAGTGATTGGGACGAGTGCGGGTGAAACTAATACTCTGGTGATTGTGAGCGAGCGCGAGAGCCAGAGAGGGCGGGTGCAGGTGAAACTAATAACAGGGAACGTGCACACTAACAAAGGGACTGTGGAGTTAAATACGGGACGAAATGGGCACAGAAGAGGTAAGGGCAAAACGAGACAAGGTGAATGTTACATAGCCCCCCTCAAGGGATCGGATACCAGACGATCCCAACAAACAAAACCCCAGAACAGAAACCCCACAAAAACCCAAAAACAAAATGAGGGCAGTCCAAGGGGCACAGAGGGTAGGCAGGAAGTCCAAGGGGGCAACGAGCGGACAGGTGGGTGGCCGGGAGATCTGGGGGGCAGACATAGGGAAGAGACTGGGTCAGGGGGCCTGGAAGGCGACTGCAGGACAGGGACTAGGCTAGGAGACCTGGGAGGTGGCCACGGGACAGGAACAGGGTCAGGAGGCCAGGGAAGAGGCCACAGGACAGGAAGAGGGTCAGGAGGCCAGGGGAAAGGCCACAGGACAGGAAGTCCGGGAAGACGAACGGTTACTGGGGGAGCTGGCAGAACCAGGTGAGGAAGGTTTCCGGGGGCAGAGCCGTGAAAGGCGGGGCCGTGGAGGACTTGGGAGACGGAGCCCTCGAAGGCGGAGCCGTGAGAGACTCGGCAGGCGGGGCACTGAGAGACTGAGGAGGCGGCGCCGAGGAGGGCTCGGGGGGCTCAGGAGGCGGTGCCATAGGGGGCCCGAGAGACAGGGCAGAGGGAGGTGGTGCCGCAGGAGGCTCTACAGGCGGAGACCTCGAAGGCTCTGGCGGTGGAGCCGACGGAGGCGGCACCGTAGGAGGCTCTAGAGGCGGGGGCCTGGAAGGCTCAGGAGGTGGAGCCAATGACGGTGGCGCCATGGGAGGCTCTAGAGGCGGCACCGTAGGAGGCTCTAGAGGCGGGAGTCTGGAAGGCTCAGGAGGTGGAGCCAATGACGGTGGCGCCGTGGGGGGCTCTAGAGGCGGAGACCTGGAAGGCTCTGGAGGTGGAGCCGAAGGAGGCTTAAGGGGCGAAGACCTGGAAAGCTCTGGAGGCGGAGCCAAGGGAGGTGGCGCCGTGGGAGGTTTCTGAGGCGAAGACCTGGAAGGCTCTGGAGGCGGAGCCAAGGGAAGTGGCGCCGTGGGAGGTTTCTGAGGCGAAGACCTGGCAGGCTCTGTCGTCTCTGGGGGTAGAGCCGTAGGAGGCTCGGGAGGCGGAGCCGCAGGAGGCTCGGGAGGCAGAGCTCTAGAAGGCTCTGGAGTCCCTGGGGGCAGAGCCGTGGGAGGCTCTGGAGGCGGAGCCGTAGGAGGCCCGAGAGGTGGAGCCGTAGGAGGCTCGAGAGGCAGAGCCCAAGAAAGCTCTGGAGTCTCTGGGAGCAGAGCCGTAGGAGGCTCGGGGGGTGGAGCCGTAGGAGGCTCTGGAGGGGGAGCTGTAGGAGGCTCGGGAGACAGAGACGTAGTAGGCTCGAGAGGCGGAGCCCTAGAAAGCTCTGGAGTCTCTGGGAGCAGAGCCGTGGAGGCTCGGGAGGCGGAGCCGTAGGAGGCTCTGGAGGCGGAGTCCTGGAAGACTCGAGTGACTTGAGGGGCGGAGCCCTGGGAGGCTCGAGAGACTTGAGAGGGGGAGCCATGAAAGACTCGAGAGACGGAGCCTGGAAAGACTCGAGAGACGAAGCCCTGAGAGGCTCGAGAGGAGGAGGAGCCCTGAAAGACTCGAGAGACGAAGCCCTGAGAGGCTCGAGAGGAGGAGGAGCCCTGAAAGACTCGAGAGACGAAGCCCTGAGAGGCTTGAGAGGGGGAGGAGCCCTGAAAGACTCGAGAGGGGGAGCCCTGAGAGGCTCGAGAGGCTTGAGAGGTGGAGCCCTGGGAGGCTCGAGAGGAGGAGGAGCCCTAGGAGGCTCGAGAGACTTGAGAGGCAGAGCCCTGGGAGGCTCGAGAGGCGGGGCCCTGGGAGGCTCGAGGGGTAGAGCCCTGGGAGGCTCGAGAGACTGAGAGGCAGAGCCCTGGGAGGCTTGAGAGGAGGGGCCCTGGAAGGCTCAAGAGGCGGGGCCCTGGGAGGCCCGAGAGGCGGAGCCCTGGAGGACTCTGAGGGGCGAGCAGAGGCTGGCAGAGTCATGGATGACTCTGAGGGCGGAGCAGAGCCCCACAGAGCCGTGGAAGACTCTGAGGGCGAAACAGGGGCCGGCAGAGCCGTGGAAGACTCTGAGGGCGGAGCAGAGGCCGGCAGAGCCGTGGAAGACTCTGAAGGTGGAGCAGAGGCCGGCAGAGCTGTGGAAGACTCTGAGGGCGGAGCAGAGGCCGGCAGAGCCGTGGAAGACTCTGAGGGCGGAGCAGAGGCCGGCAGAGCCGTGGAAGACTCTGAGGGCGGAGCAGAGGCCGGCAGAGCCGTGGAAGACTCTGAGGGCGGAGCAGACCCCCACAGAGCCGTGGAAGACTCTGAGGGCGAAACAGGGGCCGGCAGAGCCGTGGAAGACTCTGAGGGCGGAGCAGAGGCCGGCAGAGCCGTGGAAGACTCTGAAGGCAGAGCAGAGGCCGGCAGAGCCGTGGAAGACTCTGAGGGCGGAGCAGAGGCCGGCAGAGCCGTGGAAGACTCTGAAGGCGGAGCAGAGGCCGGCAGAGCCGTGGAAGACTCTGAGGGCGGAGCAGAGGCCGGCAGAGCCGTGGAAGACTCTGAGGGCGGAGCAGAGGCCGGCAGAGCCGTGGAAGACTCTGAGGGCGGAGCAGAGGCCGGCAGAGCCGTGGAAGACTCTGAGGGCGGAGCAGAGGCCGGCAGAGCTGTGGAAGACTCTGAGGGTGGAGCAGAGGGCGGCAGAGCCGTGGAAGACTCTGGGGGAACCTCTGTGGTCTTGAGCACAAGACGAGACTGGGGAGAAGGTGCCATCTTCCTTCTCTTTCTTCTTCGGCCAAAAGGGAGCGTGGCCATGGGGACGGTCGGGGTTACAGGCGCTGGCTCCGGGACGGTCGAGGCTACAGGCGTTGGCTCGCTGACCGTGGCAGGCGTGGGTGCTGGCTCGCTGGCCGTGGCATGCTTCGAGACTGGGGCCGTGGCAGGCTTCGAGACTGGGGCCGTGGCAGGCTTCGAGACTGGGGCCGTGGCGTGGAACTCTGGTTCAGTGTCTGCCTCCCCCACAGTAAATGAGGAACCAGCGAACAGTAGGGCGAGGTCAATAAATTGAGCCAGGTCGAGGGAGCAGCGACCACCAGGCATGAACGATGAGGTTGGCTCATTCAGTCCACATTGAAAAATGTCTTTCAGAGCCACCTCATCAAAGTTCACCTGGTTAGCCAGGGCACAAAAGTCAACCACATAAGCCTCCAAGGGTTGACTCCCCTGACGCAAAACCAAGAGTCGGGCCGCTGGCTCCATAATGTTAAGGGCAAGGTTATGAATTCTACAACCGCTGCCCTGCATAAAAAAACCCTTGGCAAGCGTCCGAAGAGCCATCGAACTTCTCGGGGGGTTGAAGGCTTACGGCGCTCAGGGGTGCGTTGGGAGCATCAACGGGCTCAGGGGCAGACACAGGTGAAACAGGGTGAAATAAATCAGACATAGTACATACCTGCTGCCCCTGGGCCGTGAGCGCTTGTTCATGTCTCCCAACCATAGGTCCTTGTGCCGGAGGTGCCGTGAAAATCCGCTCTAGCGAGCTGTGAAAATCCTCCGTAGGATACATTGTGACTGTTCTGTAGGGTTGGTTATTCTGTCACGCACACACACAAGACGAGACAGTCACATTGCGGAGTAAACTGCTTTATTCCACAAAGCAGGCAACAGTACAAAAGGGCAAATCCAGTGAAGAGGAGTCAAGGGGGGGCGTAAGGTCGAAGCCGGGGAATCAAAATAGAACAGAGGGCAAATTCACGGAAGAGTAGTCGGGGGGAGCGTTAGGTCGAAGCCGGGAAATCAGTAAACAACTAGACGAGACTAGCAAGAGAAAAAGACAGGGGAAGCTAGGGGAAAACTAGTGCTGGCAAAGCGAAGGGGTAAACTAAACAATAACCAACAAGAGTGAAACGAAAGGGTTGTGATATATATAGGGGAAAAAACGAGTGGTGCAGGTGAAACGAATAACCTAGTGATTGGGACGAGTGCGGGTGAAACTAATACTCTGGTGATTGTGAGCGAGCGCGAGAGGAGCAGAGGAGAGTTGAGCCGTGCAGGTCCCTTCGTTACACACCTTATCCAGAGTGGAACAGGGCAAGCTGGACAGCACACTATAATGAGCTCTGACCTGCAGAATACACATACTGACAGATCACGTACAACAGATTAAACTAATATGTTACTGTGGTGGTGGTGGGGGCGTGGTTAAGCGCCGGCTTGTGAATGGAAAGATCAGGAGATGAAATCATCACCTGGCAATGACTGTCTCTACCAGCTGTTTGTCATTGCAGTGAGAGTGGAGATGGGCTTTAAGAAGGCGCCTGACACCAGAGAGAGAGAGAGGGTTATCACACCTAAAAGAATAGACTGTGCTGAACTGTTTCCACTGAAATCATGAATTCTAAGTTTAAAATAAACATACCGTTTGAGTTCGATTCACCATCTCCCGCTTCCTCCTTTTCCTTAACAGTGAACTTTGTTACAGTTACTATTTACTCATTCTAAACTATATTTTTTATGTGAAACACACACAAAAAGAACTTTTAAAGAATCTTCACACAGCTCTTTTTCATACAAGGACAATCAAAGAATGGGAAAGATTCTCTATAATGACCAAAGCTTTTTAATTCAATGTTGATATATATATTGTTTAGTTGCCTCTGTGTCAATTGTACTTGCTACATTAACAACTTCAGACAATTTTGCTTTGTTATTACTCAGGTTTCCATACCACATGGTCATAATGAAAGGCATTATGCTTTCCACAAGATTCTTGTTAACCGTTTCTAAAATGTCACACCAAAGTGTTTTAACCAGATTTGTAGGGAATTTACATTGTTATAATGAAGAATATTCCTTTTTGTTCCTCCTTGCAAAAGGCTGACAAGTGCCATGTCATCTACATATTTAAATAGACAAAAATGTGCAAAGTTGTTGTACATTGGAGAATGGCAAGCATGTTATTAGTCATGCGTCAAACCATTGTTTTTTTTGGACCGTTTTCACCACTTCAACCGCCCTTCTGTAGTTGTTTAAGACTGAGCTGGCCTAGTGCCTCAGAGAAGATTTGGTCTGAGAGCTACATGAGAGAGTTGGCCAGGTGTTCCAGAGTTAAGCCCACTGTCTCTCAGTGTCACACACACAAACACAAGGAACACACTGACGACCATGTTAAATGGACACTTATAAATGGAACTAGCAGCAGCATTGGATCGCTAGTCAACTGATAGGCTGGTAGGTTAAATGGAATTGTTCATCTGAGATTAGATATTGTTGTGTTTAGCTCGTGTTTGTGTTGCGTTAGTGTGTTTGCTAACAGTGGGCTACTTTGTGATTTGGAAGTGCTAGCTAGCCACACTTTTCTGTGGTGTAGTTGGGTTAGGTTTTCATCACTGTAGTGAGGTTAAGTCAGGGAACCATGCTTTTGCAGCCTAATGTTGACAGAATTTGGTCAAATAAAGTCAGAATGCCATAAGTTGCAGGCTAAGAGAGGTGACATGCCAGTAAAGTCAGTTGGACTTGTGATGACAAGGCTGGCCCACCATTGTTCAGGAGGTAGTGTTGGGTCAGTTTCAGTGGAGGCTGATCATTACATTTTTAAGAGTTTTGTGTCCCTTCATACTATGTCTGTTTCCTGTGGGGAGGAAGAGTTTACAGTCACCATTTTGAGGGATACACGAGCTGAAAAGCCTCTTCAGTTCACTATGGAAGTCCTTATAAATGAGCAGAGAGAGGACTCTGAGTTAGCATGCCCATTGGAGACAGCAGTATCCCTGACGAGAGTGGAAAGATGGCTGAAAGCTTCTATTTAGAACAAGACGTGCCGATGAGGAATGTGAGGTTTTATAGTAGCCCTGTATCAGCGCACAAATTGGACCAAATTGCTACGCCCATGACACACAGCTCTACTTGTCTTTTCAGCCCAATGACACCACAGTGATTGGTCGAACCTCAGCCTGTTTGGCAGACATCTGGGCCCGGATGAACACCACCTGCAACTTTACCCAGTGAAGACTGAACTCCTTGTCTTTCCAGCTAACCCTGCTGTTGAACACAACATCACCATGCAGCTGGGTTCAACAACAGTAACGCCTTTCAAAACGGTCAGAAATCTAGGGGTAACCATCGATAACTAACTCAATTTCACAGCCCACATCTCAAAGACAGCATGATCATGTAGATTTACACTCTACAATATCAGGAAAATAAAACCCTTCCTCTCTGAACATGCCACACAACTTCTTGTTCAGTCACTTATCATAACTAGACTTGACTACTGTAACGTTCTCATTGCAGGCCCCGCTGCAAATGATCCAAAATGTGGCAGCATGTCTGGTCATTAATGAACTAAAGAGAGCATTTCTCTTCACTGGTTGCTGGTTGACGTACATTTCAAATTCAAGGCTCTGATGCTGGCATACAGAACAGTCACTGGGTCTGCTCCAGCATACCTAAAAACATTTATGCAGAGCTACATTCCTACCAGAAGCCAGCGGTCAGCTAATGATTAGCGCTTTGTTGTACCAACACAAAGAGGCACCAAATCACTTTCCCGGACTTTCGGTTTCACTATACCACATTGATGGAATGACCTTTCCAACTCCATCTGTGAAGCAGAATCTCTGTCTTCAAAAAACGGCTAAAAACACATCTTTTTCATGAGCACTTAACCATTCACATATTAAAAAAAGAAAATTATATATATTCTTGTTGCACTCTACTCTGTCTTTGATACTACTATTCTGATGCTAGTGAAACTTTGTAATGCAGCACTGTTGCTTATTATGTATTATTCCTCTTTTGTACGTCTCTTTGGATAAAAGCATCTGCCAAATGAATAAAAGTAAACATTAATTGTGCTGTCAAAGTCATCTCAGCAGGAAATTTTAGACTGCCCTGGGAGATTCAGTCAGATCAAGGAACTAATTCATGTCTGGAGTGTTCCAGCAGGTCATAACAGAGTTAGGTATCATTCAGGTAAAATAATCCTGTGGTTTGTGCTCTTATAGCAGTTCAGAAGGCGAAATGGGGGATGTACATACATTGTACATACATACATGAGAGGTGGATGAGTGAGTGCATACATTGAGTATGGTCCTGGCTTTTCATTCTTGTTGCCTGTCAGTCCATGTTTGAAAAACTCTGAAGTCCTCCAAGATTCAGATCCTTAATTGTCCCATCTTACCTTAGATCAGGAGCAGGATATTAAGAATTTGTTTCACTCTGAATTCGAAATGTGTTATTTAGAATAATTAGTAATAGATCCAGAAGTATTATTTTGACCACTAAAGATAATCTCCATTTACAATCTTCTACGTGTGCCAAAATGTTGGATCACAAATGGTAAAGTACAAATGTAGAGGTGATTCGAGATGCACTGAAGGATAGTGTCACTAGCTACTGATAGGATCTGAGAGCTGCTAGATCTACATATTTAGCAAACTCATAGAATATAACCACAACAATCTTCTGTATTTATTCATTACAGTGGCTAGATTAATAAGGAACAAAGCCTCGACAGAACCAGATGTACCCTCAAAGCATAGCTGTAATAACTTTCTGAATTTCTGTACTGACAATACTGAGACCATCAGAAAGAAATATTTAAGTTATACGACCATCTGCCACAGCACATTAGAAGACAACATCTCATACCTCTCCCTAGTAGCAACATCAGATATTTGCCATTTTAGATCAGGAAGACCCAACAAAAGTTATTAAAGCATCAAAACCAACAACATGTATGTTAGATCCTGTATCCACTAAGCTCAAAAGAGGTGTTTCCCCTAATCTCAGAACCTCTTCTCAATTTTATTTGGGACATGTCACAAGAACTTTTAAGCTGGTAGTTATCAAGTCAAGTCAAGTCAATTTTATCTGTATAGTGCTTTTCACAACACACATCGTTTCAAAGCAGCTTTACAGAAGATCGGACATTAACAGACGATAAAAAATGTCTATAATGTCGATGAATCATCATAGTGTAATTATTTTTAAACACGATTAATTATTTAAGTAATTAAATAATAATTGTATTAAATAACCCCAGTGAGCAATCTGAAAGCGACTGTGGCAAGGAACACAAAACTCCATAAGATGTTGGTTAATGGGAGAAAAATAACCTTGGGAGAAACCAGACTCACTGTGGGGGCCAGTTCCCCTCTGACTAACATCATGAATATAATGTAAATATTACTTATGTATAGTTAAAGTCATGGTTTAAAATTATTAAACTAAGTAAGTGTCAGTGTTTAAACATCGATTTTGTTTGAACTGTAAGATTAATGACCAATATCTTTGAAGTCCCTCCTGGATTAAATGCAGAAGTTCACATAGATGCAATTGTCCTTGTTAATTGGCTTTTGTTGGCAATTGTTAGTCTATGCATTCCATTTCAAGATCATAGTCCATCAATAGATGGAGGTGATGCAGGCAGAGATCAGGGATGTGAAACGCAGTTCAACCTGGCCAGATTTCGGTGAGGTTCGGTGTGGTCCATCCTAAATCCAAGGTTCAGACAATGGCATATGAAGTATCCCATGTCTTGGATGGTTGGAGTTGGCATCAGTTCATCCTCTGAAGTCCATCATAATAGACTGAAGTGATGTTTGGCTGGCACCGGCTGCATTGAGTCATCATCATTAAGCGACACATAGCAGTGGAGTCCAACAAGAAGCAGGAATGGTGCTGGATCAAGCCGGTTCTGGTGACCTCAGTATAGGAGTCCCGAGGTGGAGAAATGGAAACAAATAAAATAATATAAGCATAGATGCCATTCAATTTATTGCAGAGTAATCATGATCAATGTTTCTGGTTCCGGCAGACCCAACTAAAGCAGCCTAATTGTGGGTTGGAGTATAAATTAGGTGTATGCCTGGCTAAATAGATGAGTCTTTAGTCTAGACTTAAACTGAGGGAGTGTGTCTGCATCTCGAACAGTGTTAGGGAGACTATTCCATAGTTTAGGAGCCAAATATGAAAAGGATCTACCTTTGATATGCTAGGATTTATTAACAGGCCAGAATTTTGCGATTGTAATGAACGTGTTGGAATATAGCGTGGTAGAAGGTCACTTAAGTACTGCGGAGCTAGACCATTCAAAGCTTTGTACGTAGTTAACAGAATTTTAAAATTAATACTGAATTTAACAGGTAGCCAATGTAATGATGATAAAATGCGGATAATATGATCATAATTCTTGGTTCTCGTTAGCACTCTGGCTGCTGCATTTTGAACCAATTGAAGTTTATTTATTGATCTTGCTGGACATCCTCCCAGTAATGCATTAACATAATCTAGTCTTGAGGTCATGAACGCATGAATTAGTTTTTCGGTTATCAAACTGTTATCAAGAAATCACAGCTTAATCCTGGTAAACTAGTTAATCATAGACTCATCTCATATCTCTGATTCATGTTAATTCTGGCTTTTAGGCACCATCATAATATGGAAACTGTGCTTCTTAGAATTACAAATTACTTTATTTTATCTTCCGACCACAGTTGCATCTCTCTTCTAGTGCTATTAGATATACAGTAAGTGCTACCTTTGACACCACTGATCATGACATACTCTTGGACAGGCTTGATCATTATGTTGGCATTTGTGGAGAGGCATTAGCCTAATTTAGTTAATAATTCTCTGAGGTCTACCACTTTGTTTGAGTAAATTAGAAACTTCCAGATGAAACACAATTATGCAGTGCCATACGTCTTTGTATTAGGCCATCTGCTGTTCTCCTTGTAAATGCCTCCCTAAGGAGACATTTATCATCAGGAAAAAAACATTTAGTTATTACTTTAATGCCAATGACACTCAGCTTGATATTTCCTTCAGGTCAGATTCAATTTCTAAATACTCCAAGTTAAGCCAGAGTCACTAGCCAATTTGTCCAATGATTTTCAGGTGTGAGCTTCATTACCATAATTGCAGACCAGGTGGAGGGAGACATTTATTAGATTCTGCCAGCGGGAGGTAGTTATTCACTTGACCATAGGGACTCACTACTGGGGTCATGATTACAGCAATGGGAAAAAGGATCCAACATGACAGAACAAAATCCTTGGGCACTTGTGTTCTCTTCAAGTGACCAGCTTCTTCTTTTACTGAATAACTGACAAGACGTCTAGCTGATGTGAACATTTTCATTGCACTCGGCTGCATATAATCACAAACGCTGATTGTAATCCATAGTGATTCTGTCACAAAGGATTTTTTTTACACTAAAATTAATAATGAAACCAGATAGCGGAAGAGGCACAACAGTCTGTTTTTATTTAAAGTAATTTCTTTACTTTCTGAAAGCTGCATACATCTGGAAAGTATTCACAACACTTTTGTTATGTTAAAGCCTTATTCCAAAATTTATTAAATTCATTATTTTCCTCAAAATTCTACAAACAATACCCCATAATGACAACTTGAAAGAAGTTTGTTTGAAATCTTTGCAAATTTATTAAAAAAACAAAACAAAATAAATTACATGTACACAAGTATTCACAGCCTTTGCCATGACACTCAAAATTGAGCTCAGGTGCATCCTGTTTCCACTGATCATCCTTGAGATGTTTCGACAACTTGAATGGAGTCCACCTGTGGTAAATTCAGTTGATTGGACATGATTTGGAAAGGCACACACTTGTCTATATAAGGTCCCACAGTTAACATGCATGTCAGAGAACAAACCAAGCCATGAAGTCCAAGGAATTGTCTGTAGACCTCCGAGACAGGATTGTATCGAGGCACAGATCTGAGGAAGGGTACAGAAAAATTTCTGCAGCATTGAAGGTCCCAATGAGCACAGTGAGTCCCATGCATCATCAGTAAATGGAAGAAGTTTGGAACCACTGGGACTCTTCCTAGAGCTGGCCGCCTGGCCAAACTGAGTGATCGGGGAAGAAGGGCCTTATTCAGGGAGGTGAGCAAGAACCCGATGGTCACTCTGACAGAGCTCCAGCGTTTCTCTGTGGAGAGGAGAATCTTCCAGAACAACCATCTCTGCAGCACTCCACCAATCAGGCCTGTATGGTAGAGTGGCCAGACGGAAGCCACTCCTCAGTAAAAGGCACATGACAGCCCATCTGATGTTTGCCAAAAGGCACCTGATGGACTCTCAGACCATGAGAAACAAAATTCTCTGGTCTGATGAAACAAAGATTGAACACTTTGGCATGAATGGCAAGCGTCATGTCTGGAGGAAATCTCACCACCTGGCCAATACCATCCCTACAGTGCAGCATGGTGGTGGCAGCATCATGCTGTGGGGATGTTTTTCAGTGGCAGGAACTGGAAGACTAGTCAGGATCGAGGGAATGATGAATGTAGCAATGTTCCTGCTCCAGAGTGCTCTGGACCTCAGACTGGGGTGAAGGTTCATCTTCCAACAGGACAATGACCCCAAGCACACAGCCAAGATAACAAAGGAGGGGCTACGGGACAACTCTGTGAATGTCCTTGCGTGGCCCAGCCAGAGCCCAGACTTGAACCTGATTGAACATCTCTGGGGAGATCTGAAAATGGCTGTGCACTGACGCGCCCTATCCAACCTGATGGAGCTTGAGAGGTCCTGCAAAGAAGAATGGGAGAAACTGCCCAAAAATAGGTGTGCCAAGCTTATAGCATCATACACATAAAGACTTGAGGCTGTAATTGGTGCCAAAGGTGCTTCAACCAGATATTGAGCAAAGGCTGTGAATACTTATGTATATATGATTTGATTTTTTTTTATTTTTAATAAATTAGCAAAGATTTCAAACAAACTTCTTTCACGTTGTCATTGTTTGTAGAATTTTGAGGAAAATAATGAATTGAATCTATTTTGGAATAAGGCTGTAACATAACAAAATGTGGAAAAAGTGAAGCACTGTGAATACTTTCCGGATGCACTATTGAATTTTTAGGGTTGCCAATTTTGAATTTTTAAAATAAGGAACACTTAAATTTGTTAATATGCGTTAATAATACAAATTGTATATCCTTTTATGCTAAAATGAGAACGTTCCTGACCCATGACTTATAAAAAAAAAAACATATTTTTTTTTTTATTATCCGACGTTATTGCATGTGATGGTTCAAATGCTCCACGTCTCGTTCGTTGACATATTTTAAGTATTTGGAAGTATTGTAAGATTTCAAATATAATTTTAACTTATGTAAATTGTATTTAATTAGGAGAGGTGGGGGTTTAGCTGCTCTTTTTAAAGATGTCTATCAATGTAAGCATCATTTGGGAATTACCTGTCTTTCGAATATCTGGGTAGTGTGTTAAGAGGTGCTCCATGCATTATACTTATCATTATTTACAGGCCTCCAAAATACTCTCCAGCCTTTGCTGAGGACTTTACAGAACTGTTATCAACTATTACCTCAGAGTTTGACTGTTTTGCCATTGCTGGAGATTTTAACATTCACATAGATAATGCTGAAACCAATATGACAAAAGAAATCATAACTGTTTTAAAAACTTTTGATCTGACTCAGCATGTACATGGACCCACACACTATCATGGACACACTCTAGATTTACTTATCAGTAAGGGTCTAAACATTTCATCGATTGTTATTAAGGATGTAGCACTGTCTGATCATTTTCTTTGATATATTGATCTCTCCTGCCATTGAAGCTAGATCTGTGTCTGTCAAGAAGAGATGCTTAAATGAGAACACTAGTGTACTATTTATGAAGGCTATATCTTTAACACCAAGTATATCTGCTGACTCTGTTGATTTTCTCCTTGATTCTTTAACTCAAAAGTTAAAAGTGTAATTGATGATATTGCTCCTGTGAAAGTCAGGAAGAAGAGTGGCAGACAAAAAGCACCTTGGAGAAACTCAAGAGCAGAGCAAAATATGAAAAGACAATGCAGAAAAGCAGAGCGCATGTGGCGGAAGACAAAACTTGTAGTCCATTATAACATCTGCAAAGACAGCATCCATGCTTTTAATATGCAACTAGGCAAAGCTAGACAGACTTTCTTCTCAAATATTATAAACAGCAACTTAAAACTTGTGAACAACTTGTGTTCAACTGTTTAGAATCTGGATAAGACCATATTAAGCAACTATAGACCGATCTCAAATCTTCCTTTCATAGGCAAGATCATTGAAAAAGTTGTCTTCAATCAGCTGAACAAATTCTTTAACTCAAATGGATACTTTGACAATTTTCAATCTGGTTTCTGATCGCATCACAGCACAGAGACAGCGCTCATAAAGATAATAAAAGATATTCGCTTAAATACTGATACAGGCAAATTATCAGTACTGGTACTAATCGACCTCAGTGCTGCATTTGACACTGTCGATCACAACATACTTCTTGACAGGCTGGAAAACTGGGTGGGGCTTTCTGGGATGGCCCTAAAATGGTTCAGGTCATACTTAGAAGGGAGAGGTTATGTGAGTATAGGAGACCATAAGTCTGAGTGGACGTCCATGACATGCGGAGTCCCTCAAGGCTCAATTCTTGCGCCCCTCCTGTTCAACCTGTATATGCTCCCAATGAGCCAAATAATGAAAAAGAACCAAATTGCTTACCACAGCTATGCAGACGACACACAGATCTACTTAGCCCTATCACCTAACGATTACAGCCCCATTGACTCCCTGTGCCAATGCATTGATGAATTAAACAGTTGGATGTGCCAAAACTTTCTTCAGTTAAACAAAGACAAAACTGAAGTCATTGTGTTTGGAAACAAAGATGACGTACTCAAGGTGAATGCATACCTTGACGCTAGTGGTCAAACAACTAAAAATCAAGTCAGGAATCTTGGTGTGTCTCTAGAGTCAGACCTCAGTTTCAGTAGTCATCTCAAAGCAATAAATAAATCAGCATACTATCATCTGAAAAATATTGCAAGAATTAGATGCTTTGTTTCCAGTCAAGACCTAGAGAACCTTGTGCATGCTTTCATCACCAGCAGGGTGGATTATTGTAATGGACTCCTCACTGGCCTTCCCAAAAAGACCATAAGACATTTGCAGCTCATACAGAACGCTGCTGCCAGGATTCTGAGCAGAACCAGAAAATATGAACATATCACACCAGTCCTCAGGTCTTTACACTGGCTCCCAGTTACATTTAGGATTGATTTTAAAGTATTATTACTGGTATATAAATCACTCAATGGGCTAGGACCTCAATATATTGCAGATATGCTCACTGAATATAATCCCAACAGATCACTCAGATCATTAGGATCACATCAGCTAGAAATACCAAGGGTTCACTCTAAGCAAGGAGAGTCTGCCTTTAGCTATTATGCCAGCCGCAGCTGGAACCAGCTTCCAGAAGAGATCAGATGTGCTCCTACAGTAGTCACATTCAAATCCAGACTTAAAACACATCTGTTTAGCTGTGCATTTACTGAATGAGCACTGTGCCACTGTGTGTCCGACTGTTTGTACTGTATTTTATTGTATTTTATATTCTAATCTGTTTCAATTATTCTTATTTTTTTATTCTTATTTTAATCTCTTCTATGTAAAGCACTTTGAATTACCATTGTGTATGATGATTACCATGTGTAAATGTGCTAGCCTATATAAATAAACTTGCCTTGCCTTAATTCACCTCTGCAATATTTTCTACGATTTTAAAACCTCAAAGGAAATAATTTATCCCCATTTAATTACGGTTTACAATTTAAATATGAATAAATGACTAAATAAATAATAAGCACACATACACCTTGAGAAAGATGACAATTTGACAATCGTCATGATTATGACATGCCCAAATAGAGACAATTAAATTGGTAAACCCAATTATTTGTATGACAATTAATCATCCACCAAATTTAATAACGTGACACTGATCTGCCTACTAGGACAACTCAAAATAAAACAGATAAAACTGAAAGCATACTGTACATAAACTTCAGCAGAAATTGCCAGAAACACATGTTAGCATCCAGCTTTCTCTTTTATTAAAAAAAAAACCATTTTTGTTAAAAAGGGGTCCAATTTGACTCCTTTCCTTTTTTGTTTTCCTTCTGGATGAACCACTTCTTCAGCCTTTGTGATCCATTTACCATATTTACTATATATTTTACTCTGTGAAAGCTGATAACTTACAAATGTCACTTAAACTTTAGCAAATCGCAAAACACGCTAATAAATGGAAAACACTTAAGGGGGCTTTTCAGGCAGTGGACTTTAATTTAAAATAATCATTAAAAAAATTCAGGTTCAACATACATGACCAAAACACACAGAGACACACATGCACACATTCGTGCATGTAAGGAAGCCAAGTGCAAAAAATCTAAAATGCATAATTGTTTGTTATATATGATATATATACAACCCAGATAGCACCCATACATCTCTGAGATGTCTGTTTAAGATCTTTTCATCTGGAAAGCATTGCATTCTAATAAACATCTGCTAAACATCTTAAAAAGATCAGACCTACAAACATTCTAATTCATAAACGTCTCAAAGATACTGCTGAATATCTTATTGACATCTGAGAGGAAATGTCTTATAGCAGTACTGTCTACTTTGCAGATGAGCAAACAATGTAAATAATGCATCTTCTAGTAAACACACACATCAAACAGATGTCTGGGTGATGTATGTGTTCTATCAGAGAGAAATACATTTAAAAAAAAAATTATATTAGGGCCTCTAATTAGGGGCTTGGGGAGATAATTTGGCTGGCACACATTCAAGCACAGTTTGTCTATTTATATTTAGTGTATATTATGCATTTGCAGTGCCTTGATTCTGAATGTCATGCCACTGCGGGCCTGCACCATCTCTCAGCATGAAATTGAAGGACAATAAACTCCTATACTGCGGCGCTTGTCAGTCGGACAGCGACTGATACCCCAAGAACACTGCCTGCATCTCTTAATTCTCTTAAAATGAAATGTACAACCGATATAAGCTAATCTGCCAAGCAGTCCAACATCAAAAGACACATCGCCAACTGCTGCCTTATATACATCCCTGTTGTCAATAATGGATGGACTACCAAGACTTACAATTTAATTATCACTACAGTATTAAACACTGCCTTACTGTCATAATGAAAAATAAGATCGTTAATCTGTTCAATGAATACATGACTTATAATATTGGCACATATTCATGCACTGCACAGTAAAGCCAGAAGATGATGGGCTCCCTCAGCTGTGTCTGGTTCCTCTCAAAGACTTTTTCCCTATTCACAGTTAACTTTGGCTTTCTCACTGGTGGCTTGATGACATTAAAGACATCAAGGCATGTTTTCTATAAAGCTGCTTTAAAATTATGTGTATTGTGAAAAGTGCTTTACAAATAAAAGTGACTTGACTATAACAATCTTTATATCTTGGCACAAATTATAAAACTACTGACAAAGAGATTTATTATAAAATAATTGATCTGTAATCTATTATAAAATCATTTCCTTGCTCATGTAATCTCACTGTAGAGATACACATTGACTGACCTGTATCTGCATGATTTTATGCACTGCACTGCTGCCACACGATTGGCTGATTAGATAATCGCATTGATGATTGTTGGTGCCAGACGGGCTGGTTTGAGTATTTCTGTGATTTCCACACACAACAGTCTCTAGAATTTACTCCAAATGGTGCCATAAACACAAAACACATCCAGTGAGGGGCAGTTCTGTGGATGAAACACTTGTTCATGAGAGAGATCAACAGAGAATGGTCAGACTGGTTTGAACTGATAAAGTCTACAGTAACTCAGATAACCGCTCTGTACAAGAAGAATACCATCTCTGAATGCTGTTCTGACATGCGGGTTGGTGCGAGGGGGACCTCCGCAATATTAGGCAGGTGCTTTTAATCTTGTGGCTGATCAGTGTACATAACAAATGCTGAATAGGCCTCTGCTCTTCCCTCTGTACCTCCAAATTTTAGATAGAAACCTTTTCTACAGGCCCATAGATTGTCTCTCTGAACAAGAGTTTTCCCAATCAATCAACTCATTAGACTGAACAGAATATATGAAGATAGTAAGAATTATTAGATGGGTAAACAACACATGATATCAAAATTCAGATGGGGGGGGGGGTATATGGAGGAATGAGCAGCAAATACAGCAAAGATGGTGCAGGTCAAAAGCCGGTTGTTAGAGTTCCCCCTCCCCAAAAATCACAGTTTAACCCTGCTTAAGAGGACTAAGAAAATTAGGGATATAGTGGTGCACCCTAACAGGTAAAAGAAAAATTCTAATATACACAAAATTAATTGTAAAGTAATGACAAATGACTAAGGCTGTAACATAAGGTTTGGGGATAATAGTATTAGCAAAGGCCATTGTTTTTTTTTTAAACCACTAATTCTGACCCCTTAAGGTGGTTTGCCAGTGTTTGGTTATGGCCCTGTCCATTGTGGACGGCGGTAGGAAAATCGAATTTCAGCAGTAAGCTTTTCAAATGTAATGACATTTCTTTAAAAAAATGATTCAGCTTCAGAGAGAATAAATGAGGCCAGAAAAGAAGAAGACACATGTTTAAAGGTACTAAAGAAAGACAACATTATAGAGTTTGTTGTTTTAATATAAAGATTCCCACCTGCTCTGAACCAGCTTGATCAAGCGCATCAATATTCACTGCTGCTCCTAAACTGGATCCCTCACTATTCCGGTTCAGCAGAACCAGACTGAGAACCAGAGACCCGAGAGCCGATCTCAGATTCAGCCACATCACTGTGGAGTGATCAACAAGAGAACACACATCAATTCATTGATAAAAGAGCTCACATTATGACTTAAATGAAATCTACAGTAGATGCAATAAGTAAATGAAAACTACAGTATTTTAGTCCAATGTGATTCCTTATCAAGTGCTCTGGGTATAATAAACGTTTAATTATCATGGGAAAATAAAGTTAAACACACACTGTAAAATCTAATAGCTGTCCTTACTTACAAAAAATTTGTTATCTTTACTTGGTTGCACTTCTTACTGCTTTTATGAAGTAACGGTTACTTGCATGGTGAATAAAACTATTTACTTATAGTTTTGAGGGACCGTAACTTAAAACAAATAAGTAACAGCAAAGGGAGCAATGACGTTTTTTCGCCAGTGGGAGGCAGCAATGCACTAAATTGAGCAAAGTCTGCCGAAAAGACAGAGGAGAAGAAGCAGCGGCTTGGTTCTGAGCATTGGCAAGCCAATGTGCAGTTAACGTCAACATGCCGAGGTGGATTGGCACCGACTGAAACTGAGGGAAGCGTTTTGAGCCTTTTATTTTTCATTTCGTCGTTGAAGAATACACGGTAAGTTATCAAGCAAGTATATGTGCGAATTTGTGTTTCTGACTGTTGCTAATGCAGGCATCCCAACCTGCAAAAAGTCATTTCACTAATGCAGGCATCCCAACCTGCAAAAAGTCATTTCACTAATGCAGGCATCCCAACACAGTCTAACCGCTCTTGATTCCGGAAGATTTTAACTAATTTGCGGGCATCAGGGAGCCGCTATCAATACGCGGGAGACTACCGGAACTTCCGGGAGACTTGGGATGTCTGCTAATGTTAGAATGTGCCAGCTAACGTTTGCTTACAGGTATTGTGGCAGAAGCTAAACTTGTTCAGGCATGTTTTAGCAGTAAAGATTGGCTTTGACCACCATCATGGATGACCAGAAAACTTGTTTTTAAGTATTCCAAATAATTGTTCTGCTGTAGCCAGATAGTGTTGTGCTTTCCCCCAGTCGACACAGATAATGCATTTTGATCACTGTGCTGGCACAACAATTTTATTTTAACACACCCAATTATTAGGAAATGCTGCTGTTGTAGTGTAGAACAGCGGTCCCCTGCCACCGGGCCTCGGCACATTCGCTACCGGGCCGAACATGATAAAAAAAAATTTAATCGGTAAAAATAAAAAAGCCTGAATATGAAAATAATATTGTTATTATTGTGGTATTCGTGCTGTAATTAGGCTACATATTGAACGTGGCGCAGTCTGTCACACACACACACACACAAACAACAGTTTAGGCCACAGATTTTGAATTTTTGAAACGTGCGCGCTGTGAGTTCATCATGGCCTGCGTAAACTGAGTTGCCTGCTAACTTTGTAATAGCTTGCTGATATGAGTAAAAAAAACAAATGTCGCTGGAGCGCTTCTTCGGAAGGGGTAAGAGAGTTAAATGTTACCTGAATTTAACCGCGTACTCAATGGCGTTATTGAAGTTAACAATCACATCAAAGCACAAGCCCTGAAATCGCGTCTGTTTGAGCTAAAGATTAATCAAAATAAAAGGTTCTTGAACTTGTTTATTTTGAGCCTTACTTTATGCCACCACCTCTGTCCTGTCAGTCTGCCTGTTGATTAAATAAGTTCAACTTTTGCAGAGTTCAACAGGATAGCAACCACAAACCTGGAGAATGACTTTAATGATGCATTGGGCCAGCACACACACCACGCTTTGTCACAATCTTCAAGTCCAAGAAGGGAAATGTTGGAGAAACATTGGCTGAGCTTGTGCAACAAAAAGATTCACGGGTGAGTCTTCAAGAGACTTTATTATGGTGAGTTGACTAAAAATAGTGTTTTACTTTGTTTTTTGCAACAACACTGTTTAAGGAGACGAATTAGATTGAACTGTCACTGTCACAACTATTGTATATACAAACAAGTGTAATATAACTTGAATACTATATAATCTTGAACTTTATTCGTTATCACTTCTAGAAAAATGTGGCAGCACTGCGCATGCTTGTGCTCCGAGGCCTCCCTGTCCTACTTGGTGATGACCCAAGTAAATTCTACAACACTTGCTTAGTAAGTTCTTTTTGTGACTTCTTATAGGTAACATTTTGGTTTGGATTTCATCAACTCTCTCTTGCTCTCACTCTACTGTTACTATGGAATAAAGTAAACATGCCCCCCGAAAAATCGTAGAAACTTTTAGATGTATATGGAGATGGTGAACGGTGTTTCGGTTTCCTCGTTTCACATGAACTAGGGCTAATAACATCACCCATACCATGGAGCTGTCATAAATTTTCACTGCTGAGCTTAAAAGTCTGCTTGACATGCTGCATTTGCATTGCACAAGAGGTAGAACATGATCTTGGGACAGCAACATGAGGAATATTTATTTTGTTTTGCACTCAAAATCTTTAAAATGAAATGTTTTATTCCTACTAATGTTAATAAACATTCTAAATACAGGTGCAAGTGGATTGAAAAAGTTCATGAAAAAAGTAAGTTCATTGTAGGCAGGCAGGCAGATGACACTGTGACAAATTGATCTTGCGTATTAACATCTTCCTGATATAGTGTTTGTTTTATACAGACAGTGACAAGGCATCACAAAGTTTCTGTTGGGGTGCTGACTGTCATCTCTGAAGATGAGCCTGGCATGCCAAATAATCTCCACCTGGACAATATTGGCTGGGCATCTTTTGTAGACTCTCATTTACACATTTGCAGTAGCCAGTATGTACCATGAGCATCGTTTTAAACCAGCACAATACACTTTTGAACTGGTGCAATGTGTAAAGACCTCTAAATAGAAAACTGTTGAAATTGTGTCACCATCATGATTTAATATGTGTTAGTGTAAATCTGATAATTTTAGGAGAATGAAACCCGTTTTGTGTAATGGAGGTTTTCAGCACTTAAGTTACTTCTTAAAGGCAATCGGTTTGCATGCTTTTTCCTAAGAAAAGTTAATTAGAATTTACAGTGCATAATACATTGACAAATTGATGATCTTCAATAATATCATTTATTTTAAAGCTTGGTTTAGCACTGATTGTTTCAGAGGTTGCAACATTGACTCATTTACCACTTCAAATATGTGTGATTGTCAATGAATAATAAAAACAACATACCCAACTTTGAAAATGGTCTCCTGTCTTCAGAAAGAGATCTTTGTTGGAATTCTATTCCTTTGCCGGTTTTATACTGATTGTGATCACTTTAATTTTGGACTCATTTAACAAAATCCAGCCCTCATTCGTTTCCTCGCAGCGACGTGAATGTTAACAGGTACAAAAACGATGCTAAACTGGCTTGACCAGATCTGTGAAGGCTTTAACTTACATTGTTAAAAGATTGTGTGACTGCCAGGAACATCAGGTCTATTGAATTTGAACAACAAAGAATAAAAAAAAAAAAAGTCTCTCGTTTAAGATTATTATTTCGATAGTGAAAGGTCTGTAAAATACCAACACAGATCTCATCTACGCTGTCTGCATTAATAACATATATAACTTTATAAGAGTTATATGGTAGAATTCAGCGATTGTTAAATCAATACAGCTAAAGTCTATATAAGTCTATTTGTGTATGACTGTGAATGGGACATTGTAAAGCGCTTTGGTAACCTCTAAGGTTAAAAACAAAAAACAGCACTATATAATAGCAGACCATTTACCAACACCCGTGCCGATTTAAATGATTAAAGAAATCTTGACATCATCGGATTTGATTATCCTACAAATTAAATCAAAATTATATTCTCAAAGCTCATTCGAGCAAAAATCAAGGCTAAAGTGAGGCACTTACAATGGCAGTTAACTTATATTAAACCCGGAAAAATCCCTTAAATGTACATTGATACAGAAAGCATAAAGCAAACACTCAGCTGAGGAAAAATATTTTTAATGATTGGATCGAAGATCAATATTTTCATCGTTTGTGTAGAAGACTGGGTTAGAAAACCGAACACTGATGGACATCCTCCCTTATGAATTCATTAGAAAAGGACAGAGCTAGTGGGTTACAAACATGCTAAAGATCTGTTTCATCAGAGCACTCCATTAAGCGTGTAATGGGTTTCTCGTTTAAATTTGGAATGGCTTATACAGTAAACTGTATTCATTTCCGGTTTAAGACTGTCAGAGTTGATGTTGAGAGTGGGGAGTGATGGGATTGGTCCTGTGATGTTTCTCCGTTACTGGCCATTCTTCACATTCAACATCCTCTCCTGAAACGTGCAAGTGAACAAGTGCTTCATAAGAAATAACACAAAAAACAAAACACTTTTTCCTCATTAAAATGTTAAGGTAATTCAGTGTTCTGTACATCATATAAGGGAAGGGCATTTTGAAAATATATATATATATATATATATATATATATATATATCTCAATACTGGCATCCAAATCTTACATTGCTCTGCTTTCCTCGTATTGTACAAAAGTATTTTTGGGCAACTGTAATTTGTTCATTTGACCTTTGTCTTGTTAAATAGTTTATTTTCAGTTTTATTTTTTAATTAGCAGCATTCATAAATAACAGGCAGTTTTCTTTAAAAATCAGTTCCACACAAACTTGGTGCACACTGTTTTCCCCACTACAAAATGTTTACAGAAATGAATTATTTTAAAAGTTTAAAATGATGCACATAAATGAGATGAGGGATTAGTCACATCATATGGGCCTACATTGAAATCACATGAGCAGCAGAATAATACTCTCTCGTAACCCTGTTATTAGACAGTTTTGCACAGATCACAATAATCATGGCTGACTGCGAGAATACTGATAACGTTAAAAATCGATGCGGCACCCATGCCACTAGGTATCAGTGTAAGACCACCCTAGAGCACATATTTAAGAACTCATGCTGGGGGATTACTCTGTTCAGGAAAAAGTGTTATTAGAAGAAATGCTGATGGTAAATGCTAGTCTTTTTATATTTGTTTTTTATTTCACAAGCTAAAACATCAAATAATGTGTTGTACTGCTTTCAATATAGCACAGGGTGAATCCAAATGTAAAAAAAAAAAAAATCACTCTTTGCCTTTACTGGCACTTGGGTTGTATAATATCTATATATATCATGTTTTATATAGCTCGGCTGGCGATGCAGCAGCCTTATTTTCAGGGCATTTGTGTCACTTTCGGTTCTTTTTTTGCCCACATCCCCATTACGGTCTGCCCCTGGTGCCATGACAGTTGTTAAGTGATGCGTATTTTTGCACCTTGATCATGCTCTCGAGTTTGATGGCGTCAGCAGCAAACTTGCGGATGCCGTCGGACAGTTTCTCCACAGCCATGCGGTCTTCATTGTGCAGCCAGCGGAAGCTCTTTTCATCCAGATGCATCTGCTGCAAGTCATAATCTTTCGCTGGAAACACATGACAGGTATTCACATGAGATCCAGCGGAGTAATGCTTTGATAATGCTGTGATTGGGTTACGCGTTTGCGCTCACCTCCCTGTGGCGTCAGCGAGCACGTCACCGTGCTGTGGTCCTGACTGAGTTCTCCCAGCAGTACAGGTGAGATGGTGAGCAGATCGCAGCCCGCCAGCGCCTTCACTTCTCCAGCGTTTCTGAACGACGCACCCATCACCACTGTACTGTAGTTGAACTTCTTATAGTAGTTGTAGATCTTGGTTACACTCAACACACCTGAGAGGAACACAGTAAAGTCAAGATGCTGACAGACAGCTGCAGAATAAACATGACATTAAAAGAATGGTCTCATAATTCCATCATAAGTAATCGCTTGTAACTATACATGGAATAAAATGCAAAAATAACATTTGCACATTTGTTACCTTTACTCACTGCTTGATCATATGACAATGTGTATTTAAAGAAACAAAAATCACAACCAAATGGTAAATTCCACCAACTTCAGTCTCAGTGTCATTCGTTCGAGAATCAGACAAATCGCAAACAACTTTTTTTTCCATTTCCAAAGTGCAATAGCAGTGACGGCTATGAGATTAAATATGATGTTATGATCTTATATCGCCATTTAAAATCAAATGGGATCAACCACCTCAGTGCGTTTGGTTTGTAAAAGTATGTGTGACACATTTTAGTATGGATTTTTATTTCACAAATACCATGAAATGTGAATTAATGTGCATCTTCATTAAACATGTTAAACCAACAATATTCTACCAAATGTCCCAACTAGCCCATCAGAGATGTCTGTAAAAATTATTTCATGCTGAAAGAGGTAGCCGATTTGAGTTCCCAGCATGCACTGCAACTTGAATAAATTATGCAGTTAATGTTATAGGCTTATTTCTTGCTATTTGCGGACTTTGTTGTTTTTGTTGCCACTGTTATTTAATACTGTAGTTGTGTGGTGATACAAGTTGATTTTCACAGTTATTGAGGTTTGACCTCTATTGTATCTTTGAAGAGAGCGATGTTTTGCAAGGCAGGATATACAACTGTTTGACAGAGGCAAAGATTGCAGTAAAATGAAAGGACTGATAATTGGCTGAACAAGAAATGAATCATTTTTGCATTTAGTAAACAAACAAAATCAAATTGACTAAAAGCAATGTAACGGAGGACAATTCTTCTAAGAGTTGTCAAAAGAAATCAAATGTTCCCTTGATTTAAGTTTGCTCCACAATTCTTTGTACAGTGACGTTTTCATTTTAATATGTTATTAATATGAGTGCTCAGGCTTTAGAAGTGTGGTATGCGTGTGTATTCATCCACTCATTACATGTACGACTAAATCATGCACGCCTAATAAAACGGGTTTGTCGATAGCTCAAAAAGACCCTACATATTATACCCATAATAATGCATTTACAAATATGTACAAAACTTTTGAGATTATATAATAATTAAAACCACAGTGCTGCAGAACTGGAAGAGCAGTTGCCTGCTCTGGGGCATCATGGTCACTTAATCTTTAGTGTAATATACATGTGCTGTAAGAGAGGGCAACGTAACAAAGATGTGTGGTTTCTTTTTTGTGTTTGATTTTTTATAAGAGGAAATGAATGGATGCAAGCTTATGGGAATATCGGTTTCATCATTCGAGAACATGCCTGGATCTTCGTGGGGCTCGTAGCTTTTGCGGTCTGTATTCTCCTTGTACCAATCCAGGATTCGACCCACGAAAGGTGAGATGAGTGTGACGTGGGCCTCAGCGCACGCAACCGCCTGAGCAAATGAAAACAGCAGTGTCATGTTGCAGTGGATGCCGTCCTTCTCTTCTAGCTCCCTGAAGACAAGACAAACACACAGACATCAGCGGACGAGTGCTCACGCTTAACATAAACGTATATGAAAAGACAGGAGCATCACCAGACTGTATTACTGTAAACACTCACCGTCCAGCCTGAATGCCCTCCCAGGTGGAGGAGAGTTTGATGAGTATCCGCTCTTTACTGACACCAGCCTCTTCATACAGACAGATTAGTCTCCGAGCTCGACACACCATCTCATCTTTATCAAATGACAGTCTGAAAACGTAACAAGCCATTTGTCTAATGACTATACAAGCATGAACTGGTTCTGTGCACGGTTCATATTACACTACTAACCTTATTCAGAATTTTCCAGACTAAAATGCCACAAATGCTCATCTGCATGACAATCACAATAAATAAAATCAGTGCACAACTGAAACGTGATTTTTTTTAGGGTCACAGCTACACTAGCGGTTTCCATGTTACGAATTTCATTTTTGCACAAAATCAGAAATGGTCAAAAACGGTCTGCAAATACAGTTTACATCACTTCTGTTCAAGAGAACAGCATAGTCACTACTGGGGAAACGTTACTTATAATAATGTAATCAATGACTTGTGGTTTAGAGCACACAGACAAAATGCTCTGACGGACCACATGTATGTTAGCGGCAGATGTCTAACGTCTGGGAGTGAAAGTGTGTCTCAGCTCTGGGAGGTGCAATGCTGGGATATTGAGTGTATATGACTTGAGTTAGTCACATGGCTTTTTTTTTATGTGCATCTATATACCTGTATTATTTCTATAGGAAATGAGTTTTCGTTGTAGTTCGCATGTCTTCTTACCGAATAAAACAATTATCAGTCTCAAGCAAGCATGTGTGTTTTTATGCACATTCTGGAGATTTTATTCTCATCTTGGTGCTTCCATCCAGCATTTTCTTTTATGTGATGTCTAAAAATTAACATGAAAATATGAACAGAAACCCAGCTTCTGACACACACCAACAGTCAACTGTCAGTGGTCACAGTTGGAAACTGGCATATTCCCCTTTTCCAATGTGTCAATCATGCCAACTTCTGGATCACTATGTGTTTGAATTTAGTTTTTTATTAAATTAAATTGTATTTTCAAAGATAACAACTGTCGCACAGTTGTGGCATCATTTCCACCATTGGAGTTTGTTCAAAGGTTAGTGTACTTGTCAGTTAAGTGGTCAAATCTGTCAGTGAAGAGCACGCTTGATGAAATATGAGAAGTGATGTTTAAAGAAATCTGCACAATACTTGACACTTTACAATGAGGTTTCATTTGATAATATTTCCAACATTAGTTAACAAGAACTACTTGAACAATACTTTAATTAATTAAAGTTAATTTCAACATATACACTAATCATTTTTTTTTTTTACACTAAAAGTTGATGCAATATGAACAAACATCAACTGTAATAAAAATGGAACGGTTCATTATTAGTTCAAGTCAGAAGTTTACATACACTTAGGTTGAAGTCATTAATACGAATTTAACCACTCAACAGATTTCATTTTAGCAAACTATAGTTTGAGAGTCGTTTAGGACATTTACTTTGTTGAATGACAGGAGTAATTTTTCCAACAACTGTTTACAGACAGATCGTTTAACTTTTAATTGACTATCACAATTCCAGTGGGTCAGACGTTTACATACACCAAGCTAACTGTACCTTTAAGCAGCTTGAAAATTTCAGAAAATAAATGTCAAGCCTTTAGACAATTAGCATCTGATACAAGGTGTACTGAATTGGAGGTGTACCTGTGGATGTATTTTAAGGCCTACCTTCAAATTCAGTGCTGATTTCTTTAGATTTTTCCCATGATGTCAAGCAAAGAGGCAAAGACCTTAGAAAATAAAATGTGGACCTCCACAAGTCTGGTTCATCCTTTGGAGCAATTTTCAAACGCCTGAATGTACCACGTTCATACCTCCAAAGTTGTGTCAAAATGGCTTAAGGACAAAGTCAAGGTATTGGAGTGGCCATCACAAACTCCTGACCTCAATCCCATAGAAAATGTGTGGACAGAACTTAAATTTTTTTTTTTTTAAAGTGCAAGATATGCAAGGAGGCCTACAAACCTGAATCAGTTACACCAGTCCTGTCTGGAGGAATGGGACAATTTCAGCAAATTATTGGGAGAAGCTTGTGGAAGGATACCCAAAACATTTGACTCAAGTTAAACAATTTAAAGGCAATGCTACCAAATACTAACAAAGTGTATTCTTCTGACCCACTGGGAATGAAAGAAATAAAGGCTGGACGTTAAAATAAAGTAGTGATCCTAACTAACCTAAGACAGGGAATGTTTTGTATGATTAAATGTCAGGAATTGTGATAAACTTTCGTTCGAGAATCGTTCAGGAATTGTGAGTTTAAATGTATTTGGCTAAGGTGTATGTAAACTTCTGACTTCAACTGTAACATCAACAAAGATTAATAAATGCTGCAAGTAATATATGGTTAATTGTTTGGTTCATGATACCCCATGCATTAACTACCAAGAATGGAACCTTATTGTAAAGTGTTACTGAATATTTTATGAGTCATTATCAAATTAAGTTGTAATTTTGCCAATTATGCAAAAGGTGCAAAAATAAAATGTTATTGTATTTAAGAGACATAAAATGTTAGCTTTGAAATCAGCTTTAGAAAGCAAAGAGAGTCTGTAATTTTATTTGAAAAGCATTAAAAATACAATTTCCAGTACAAATTCCATTAAACAAAATACAGAATTTGAGATGTGAATTTAATTTTCATGACCTACATCTCCCATGATGCACGAACACACGCTGTTGGACATTGTTGGTAGACCAATTATTCTTATACCCACAATCACAAACTGTAGGATTTTTCAAGGTGATAGTGCATGTAGTCACATGACTCTTACCTTGCATCGACCTCAGTGGAAACCCGTCCAGGAATCTTCTTTAAGATCTCCAAACCGAAGCTCACAAACAGCTTGTCCATCGAATTAGTTACCTGCTCTTCCTCAGTGCTAAAATGTAAAAAAAAAAAAGTTAGACTGTCTATAGTACACCTCGTGTCCTATAGCCCCATTTCTATTGATCTATACTAGACCCCGAAGCCGCCGCCATTTGCGCCATTTAGAATTTCAGCCGCCGCCAGCCAATAATTCCGTAAGCCAAATTGAGCTGCCATCTGATAAAGTTTGGCTGAGCCGGCTAGAATTATTTGCATCAAATAATAATTCTATCACATAGAGACATACACACACGAAATATATAAACAATACACGAGATCTATTTTCCCACTGGATTCATAACAGCCTTGTGCTCGTTGCTACAATACACAGACTCACAGTGAATTGACGACCAATTAAAATTGCTCGTTTTCCGTACAGAAGCGATGCATGTTTTTCTCGCACGGAGGTGAAATGGCGGAAAGAAGCAAGGTAATTTTGATCTCACTTCTCACATACTTTCCTAATTCCTACTTACTTTTTTCTTAACTTAGGCCTACCCAGACTTTTGTTAAATCTTCAGGGCACGGTTGCACAAACACCTGAATCAAAGACTGATGTTATGAACCAAATATTCTGGAACGGAGAGATTTATAGCACTGAACGTGATATTACTGCAGTGACAAACCACCGTTTCCACATTGCTAATTCACGACGCATGCTTCAGTGTACATTGAAGTGAAATGTGCAAAACTTTGTCCAAAATAACACTGATAACAGTGTGTGTTTATATTAAGGCGAGACACGGCAGGCAAAAACAGTTTTTTTTTTACTGGTCAATTTTGAGATTTTTGGATATTTGTCTTCAATAACATGTCTTCTTTCAGACTTGTGGTGAAAAAAAAGTCAGAAATACATTTAGGTCTTCATTTTACTACACTTCGTCTGTTTGCATCTGTAGATTTCTCATAAAATTCAACAAAAGTTTGCATTCTTAATCAAGGTGTAATATGATAAGCTTCATCCATGATAATGCCAAGTTATTGTATACAACTTAGCCTACATACATTTAGCCTAAACAACACATTGTAGGCTATTTGAAAATGTTTAGTAGCATACAGACTACAAAATAAATATGTACATACGTTGTGAAAGTAAAATCTGGTGTTTTCTTTATTACATTGTATTGCATTTTGTAGAAATATAGTGTAAGCCATGCATTGCTTGGAAATATTGAGATCTAGTAAATCAGTATAACATAGACAGTGGTGGACGAAGTACACATACCATGTACTTGAGTTAAAGTAAAGATACTCAAGGTAAAATATTACTTGAGTAAAAGTAGAAGTGCTGCCTTTAAAAATTCACTTGAGTAAAAGTACAAAAGTATTTGCCTTCAAATGTACTTAAGTATCCAAGTACTATGATTTTTTTATGGCCATAATGTCCTATTATAATTTGTCACAAGACTCTTGCTTAACTCAGTCTACATGAAGACTAATGTCACTCTTGGCCCACCAATCTATTAATAATATGACATTAATTAGTCAGATGTGTGTGTATGTAATATATATATATATATATATATTTGAATTGAATACATTTTTTGTGTTTAATTTTGGAGGGAAGGGGACTGTTCCCATAAGGTATAATACATTTACAGTATTTACTGTATATATTTTTCCTCGAGCGTCTATGGTCATAATTATTAACATCCTAATGTTATGATACATTCACATAAACGCACGCACGCACGCACTATGGGAGCAGCCAATTTCCCTCCAAAATTGAACACAAAAAACGTATTAATGCAGTGTTTCTGCTACTCTCCAGAAAAACAATGCTATTATATGCAAGTCATTTTAGTGTCAACATAATAAGCAATGTACATTATGCGTCAATATTTACCGATAATTGCTGCAATAATAGCTGCTGCTCTCTGCCCCGCTTAAAATCATTGGGAACGCAATTTGTTTGGAACTATTGAGAGCTACACGAATTACGTGACCGCACGGCGGCGAGATCACTGTCGCAACCGTCTACGTTCGCAACTCTCATATTTAACGGCTCTGGGGTGCGTTTCCCGTACAACAACGTAACTTGCTGCTCCACCACCATAGTACGATGCACTGTTGAAGAAATCAACTTTCTAGTCACGACTGTTTCCCAAAACCGTATTGTCGCAAATTGGTTGTTCAACCACGTTGGTTAATGATGTCACACATGTGGTGGATTAAAAACTACTTTTAATGAATCTTATAAATTACGGACATGTCATCTGAGGACTCTCTCATATTTTTCTCAGTTATTTGCTTTATTTCCAGATTCAATCATAGGCTCGTTCTTACGCACTAGAGCACGTTCACACATGCGCACTCTTCAAAAACGGTGCTTTAAATCTATTGACAAACTAAAAGACATAAAGGACATTTGTATGTCTTCTAAATAAAAGATACTGATTGTACTGAATGTCATCTTGCTTATTTGGCTCAAGATAATAATTTATTAAGCCCACATGTTATAATAACAAGAAACTCTGCTTCTAACCACAGGTCGAGAGCTGTCGTTCCAACCACACAACTCTGCGATGCTGTTTGCGAACGTTCGTTGGAACGATGGTTTCGGGAAACACCGACTCGTTGAACTATGATGATAACGATGGAACTTGCTACCATAGTTGGCTAACGATGCTTTTGGGAAACGCACCCCTGGTTCGCAGAACAACGGAGCATGTTTAATGTAGAAGACGTTTCCTCACCTGCCATTGGCCAGTCCATATTTTATGGCCTGGTCCATGAGGTGCTGGTACACAGGCATTTTAGCTGCAGCCAGGATGAGAGAAGGATTGGTCGTAGCATCCTGCGGTTTATACTCCTCAATAGCTGCGGATGAGAGAAAACAAGATAAATGATAATACTTATGGTACAGTCTAGTGGTGACCGATATAGTCGCAGAATGTGATAACGAAAAAAAAAAAAAAAAAAGTCTGAATATCGGCCGATTTATCCATACATTTTCCTGTTTGGACTTTTTTTCTTCTTGATGGCACCGAAAAAAAATCACCTACTTGCATGTGAAGCGACTTAGACATGTAAACGTCCAGTCACGGTTGATTTAGTCGTTACGTGCCATCGCGTTACTACAAAAATAAACCGGTGTACAACAGACTCAATTAAAAAGGTCCACATGTCACAGCCGCGGCTGATGTGTTTTGAGCTCATAATGTTAAAGTGCTCACCCGTTTCATTCTCCTCCTCTCCTCAACAGTTCCCTGTAACTGTCTTGTCTAATGTTAAAAAGGCAAATATCAAAATCAACCTTCTACTAGATACCAGATGCACATATATCATTAAAAAACAGGTGTAATTCACAAGCCTCACTAAAATCCAGCATTTTCTTCCCATTGAGTGCTCCTATTGCATATTCCATAGAGTGTATTCAATCAGCTAGAGTAAAAACTTTTATTCTAAGGATCAAAATTTCCTCGATCCAGGCAGCTTAAATTGTCAGAAGATTGCTGCTGCTTGCTGGATACACACGAGCACAACCAAAGTCTTTCTAGCAAGTCAGACCACAGTCAACCCTGTTTAGAACACACTCGGGAGCCCATTTCAAGTCATGGCAGTGCAGCTCCTATCTACTTGAATGTGGAAAGACAAATCTCCAAGTGGCTGCTCAAGGTTACGATCAAAGAGCACATTTCAAATCAGCAGTAAAATCTGACAAAGAAGCACCATTTATGATACCAGTGTTATCTCAGATTACATGAAAAAAAAAAAAAAGGCAATTTTCCCAGCTTTTCCAGCGAATGCGCATTCGAGTTGATTGACAGGCGATGTCTGCATCTAAAAGGTGTCTGGCTCTTTTACCCATAAGGCGGGACTTTCTATCTACATCGGTTGACCGTTGGCTGCAGTTGGGCATTCCAATTTGAGACACTCCCCTCCAGCAGGAGGCTACGGTCCATCAGGATAAAACCTCACGCCATAGGAATAGTTTCATAAAGTCTGCAGCTGGCCTCATAAACTAGGCCCAAGACCCCCGTGACACTTGTCTCTTATCCCGCCTTCATCAACACTACACGTTACATTAACAGTTTCCAGATTTGTCTTGTCAACTTGAAAGAACATTTATCTGGTCTATTACACATTCCTTTTACTCAAACGGTGAACATTTGCACATTCTATGGTTCATATTCTTCATATCCCTGCACAACTGCATATATTTGGCACAACTGTGCAGCTCATTTATTAAAACCTGTCAGTTTACTTTATATATTGTATCTTAAATATAGTTTCATTTCTCATACCATGTTTATTCTTATTGTATGCATCAAACACCAAGGCAAATTCCTTGTATGTGAAAATTTACTTTTATTGCCAAGTAAGTTCTGATGCCATGTAAGCAAAATAAAATATTAGAATACACTTGGAAAGTTGTATATAGTACTGTACTTGGCCTCTACTCACAATTTGTCCTTAAGGAGTACAGAGAGGAGGTGCAGCGGCTAACGGACTGGTGTAGAGCCAACAACCCGTCTCTGAATGTGGACAAAACAGAAAAGATGGTTGTCGATTTAGGAGAGCACAAGGTGAACACTCTCCGCTGAACATCGACGGCTCCTCTGTGGAGATCTTCAAGAGCACAAAATTCCTTTGCGTTCACCTGGCGGAGAACCTCACCTGGTCCCTCAACACCAGCTCTATCACCAAGAAAGCCCAGCAGCATCTCTACTTTCTTCGAAGGCTGAAGAAACACATCTCCCACCCCCCATCACTACATTCTATAGAGGGACTATTGAGAGCATCCTGAGCAGCTGCATCACTGCCTGGTTTGAGACTTGCACCGTTTTGGACCGCAAAGCCCTGCAGAGGATAGTGAGGACAGCCGAGAAGTTCATCGGGGTCTCTCTTCCCTCAAAGACGTTTACAAAAAACACTGCATCCGCAAAGCAACCAGCATTGTGGACGACCCCACACACAAACTCTTCTCCCTCCTGCCATCTGGCAAGAGGTACCGAAGCATTCGGGCCCTCACGGCCAGACTGTGTCAGCTACAGACTCCTCAATATGCAGAGACGCACCTGTCTGCTACCTCAATAACTGATATGTCCATAGAACACTATTTCATGTTGTATGTTATGTTTACATTTGGCATTTCTAGAAAGTGTCATATTTTTGCACTATTCATTACAAATGTGTACTGGTCTTTTGTCCGGTTCCTTTTAGTAATTTATTGTACTGTCCCGTACTATTTGCACACATTTGCACGTGTACATATATATGTATGTTATTTAGTCTGTAGTCTCATGTGGTTCTGTGTTTGTCCTATGTTGTTTTATGTAGCACCATGGTCCTGGAGGAACATTGTCTCATTTCACTGTGTACTGTACTAACGGTATATGATTGAACGACAATAAAAACCACTTGACTTGAAGCCAGAACGTTTTAAACTCAGAGTCTGCATGGTTTAAAGATCCAAATGATCTGCCTAACTAGATGACAGATTTTTCATATATATTTTAATTGTTATTGTTCAGTAAATGTCCCTGTGATATGCAAATCTATTACGGATAAACAGCAGTCAATTTACCATCTCTCTGTGTTAGTTTGCATTAAGTCAGACATAATATAATTTATTCATATTGGCTCAATTAACGTAACAGCAATATATATATGCTGCACGATTAATCATATCGCAATCGCGCCTGTGTGATTATATGATGGCAAATGCTGCGATTTTATTAAATAAATAAGTGCATGTGTGGACGTGACAGCCCATTCTCTCTGATAGCTGTTTGCCCATTTTCTACATCGCTAATAAAAATGACCAGTCAGTCTCCAGTGTTCAGCATGGAAATCAGGTGAATATGGATGCAGAGCAGACAGACTCTGAACACTGGTGGCCAGAAAAAATTAATAAATAAAAAACAGATCACGGCTTGGCGAGATGTCTATTTCATCAATAATTCAAAGTTAATAGAATACGGGAGCGTGAAATGTAAATAAGCACAAACTCAAACTCCAAACCAAATCAGAGCTGCTTCAACCAGTCGCGGAAAAGACCCAATCTGAGAGCAAGTCAAGACCTGGAGAGATTTAAAAGTTCCGCAGGCTGATGCGCACGCAACACGGAGACGCTCGTCTCACCCCCGCTGTCTACAGCTCGTAACATGTTGCATCATTGATGAGATCATAACATCAATCTTATGTGGAAAAACAACAATACAAATTACGACAATAAAATGTGTGATATATATTATACATTTAAAAAAAAAAAAAAAAAAACACACCTCTGTAGCAGAAGAATCTGCTATCTACCATTTAAAATCCAGTATAATTTGATAATTCGTTTTTAAGTTTTGGGAAATTGAGTAAATATAGTGCTAAAGAGTTTTATAAAAAAAAAAAAAAAAAAAGTTTTATTAGAAATGTTATGTTTGTCATTTACAATCTTAAATTGTGTGATATAATCTCTGGATATCAGCATCGGTCAATCTTCATGGTAGAACTACCATAAATAGCAAAGACAATTAAATAAAACTGATGTTTAATACTTTAAAATATAACCAATATGTTCTTAGAAAATACATGTCATACACACACTTTTAAAAGGTCGCTCTTATCAGGAATGTAATGCTTATTGATCTTAAACGGTTCAAAAGCAAACGTTACATCACCACATGAAGTACGTAAGAATTGTACTGATTTTCCAGATCACACGAACAGATGACTTCAGTGAAGCTCATGAGTAACAGTCCTCTTTCTGCAGTGTCATGATGAAGAACTCACTGCTCCAGACAGAGTTTCATCCAACATCATTTCCTTGTCTAAAACAAACAAACTGTGAAATCACCCATGAGCAATAGCCAGTTTTACAAGACACTGTTAGGCAAGACTGCACCCATCCAACATGAGTTACACTAGCTGGATTTGATCCAAACAGATTTCTTTGTGCTGGTCAAAAGTACAACGGCACTTTGTTTGAGGACAACTGGCAATGCTTGACAAAATAAAGTCTACTCGTTGAGCTTTGAGCTCACGGGTGATTATCACGAAACCAGTCAAGAAAATGTTATGGGCCTATTTTACCCCAAAATAATTATATTTTGCTTTTAGAAAAGGAAGTTTATTCTTAGGGCCATTAAGATTTTTTCTTTTTACATTGAAATTATGTTCATGACATTTACACGCATTTCACACCCAAATTCTCATTACCACAATACAGAAAAAGGTGGTTATGATATTCTTATTCCTGCAACATGAAAAAAATACAATTATATATAAAATTTAATGTATTTATACATCAAAGTAGTCCTCCTAAATCCTACTGTAAATCACCCTTATAGACATGGACTTTAAACAAACTATGTGAATACTTCTATACATGCACGCATTTGTACAAAGGTTGGTCAAGAATAAATGTCAATGTAGATTAGGGGTTCTCAACAATGGCATTTAAAGAATGCCAGGGAGCGCTGAGAGCGAATCAGTGGGGGGTGCATTAGGTCACAAATGGGGGTTTATTAGTAAGGACCCAATTACCAGCACAGCTCAAATGGACAGCACACCTTTCAGCTGTGCAGCATTGATAAGCAGAGAGGCTGTTGAAGAAACCATTTGAATTCGACACATGATTCTCTGTGGCAAACCATTATGTAAATGTATCATGATTAAACTAGTTTAAAACCTTATTTAACACTCCTGCCATTCTAAAAAGTATTGAGGCTATACTTTGAAGGCTTTTCAATCCAACTCCTTCCTTACAAAAATTAAAATTAGTTCATTATTTTAACACTAACTGCATTTATTTTGGCAGAAATGTAATTGAAATAGAAATTTATAAATTTAAAGAAATAGAAATTGTAAATCACTTGTAAATGGAACAATACTTTTTGTAATAGTGTTTCTTGTACTGTAACTTATAGGAAATGGATTTAAAAGTCAATATTTGTTTATTAAAAGTAGCTTTTATACACCAATCAGCCACAACATTAAAACCACTGGTCAAATCATGGTAGTTCCCTTTGTGCTGCCAAAACAGCTCTGACACGTTGAGGCATGGACTCTACAAGACCTCTGAAGGTGTCCTGTGGTATCTGGCACCAAGACGATAGTAGCAGATCTTTTAAATCCTGTAAGTTGAGAGGTGGGGCCTCCATGGATCAGACTTGTTGATCCTGCACATTCCATAAATGCTCAATCGGATTGAGATCTGGGGAATTTGGAGGCCAAGTCAACACCTTTAACTCTTTGTCATGTTCCTTAAACCATTCCTGAACAATTTTTCCAGTGTGGCAGGGCACATTATCCTGCTGAAATAGGTCAATGCCATCAGGGAATACCATTTCCATGAAGGAATGTACGTGGTCTGCAACAATCTTTAGGTAGGTAGTAGGTGTCAAAATAACATCCACATCAATGCCAGGACCTAAGGTTTCACAGCAGAACATTGCTCAGAGAATCACACTGCCTCCGCCGGCTTGCCTTCTTCCCATGGTGCATCCTGTTGCCATCTCTTCCCCAGGTAAAATAAACACACATGCACCCCGTCGTCCACATGATCTAAAAGAAAACGTGATTCAGACCAGGCCATCTTCTTCCATTGATCCATGGTCCAGTTCTGACACTCACGTGCCAATTGTAGGCACTTTCGGAAGTGGACAGGGGTCAGCATGGGCACTCTAAAAGGTCTGCGGCTATGCGCTATGCAGCAAGCAGCAATGCATAGTGTGTTATGACATCTTTCTATCATGGCCAGAATAAAGTTTTTCAGCAACTTGTGCTACAGTAGCTCTTCTTTCGAATCGGACCAGACGGGCTAGCCTTCACTCACCAGACACATCAATGAGCTTTGAGCGCCCATGAACTTGTCGCCGGATCACCCTAGACCACTTTTGGTAGGTACGAACCACTGCATACCGGGAAAAACCCACAAGACCTGCCATTTTGGAGATGCTCTGACCCATTCGTCAAGCAATCACAATTGGGCCCTTGTCGCCAAGATCCTCAACATGAGGGTACGGAAAAGATGGCAGAATATTAAATCATGGCTGAGCGAGCACTTTAAAGGGATAGTTCACCCAAATTCTCATCATTTACTCACCCTCATACCACCTCAGATATGTATGACATTCCTTCTACAGAACAAAAATTATGATTTTTAGCACATAAGGAATCATAAAAGTAATATGAAGAATCTAGACTCCAGTAGTTAAATCCATATCTTCAGAAGTGATATAATAGGTGTGGGTGAGACAGAGATCAATATTAGCCATTTTTTGCAAGACATTCTTCTCCCTGCCCAGCATGGGGCGATACGTAGAGAATCAACAAAAACAAGAATGTGGAAGTGATCCGTTGCTCATCCATACCCATCACATCGCTTCTGAAGATATTGATTTCACCACTGGAGTCTTATGGATTATATTGAGCTTTTAAATGTTGGCACCCATTCACTTGCATTGTATCGACCAAAAGCACTGAGAGATTCTTCTAAAAGTCATACACAACTGAGGTGGCATAATGGTAAGTACATTTATTTTTGGGTGAACTACCAATATGAATTGTCAATAAGAAGAGAGGTTTGGAAACCTTTCTAATAATTGTTACGGTGAACAATGTCCCATAGAGACATTAGATATATAACGCTGAAATATAAACCAAAGCAAGATCATGCTTTATTAATGCCTACTTCGCCATTAGTTACAGTATCGAAAGAATTTGGATCATTAGTTCTGTACAGCAGTACTGCCACTCCCTAAATGCAGAAAACGTAGCCTGCGTAGGGCATCAACCCCAGTCACAGAACAATCTCTTTGCCATACGATCGCCATGGGCCCGCACATCTCACTGTGCACTTGCAGAAATGCTCTCAGTTTGTGCTTAAGTTGTCAATAACACGATAGGAAGCAGAACAAAAGCAAAGAGCAAAAGGCATTTATGCTTAACTTGGATTCAGGGGTGGTCTTATAATTTCTGAGGCCCCAAGCAACCGACCAACTTTGTTGGAAACAAACCCAATTTAAAAATGTTTTGTATGCATGGACTGTTTGAGTTTGGAGGGATGTATAATTCACATGTTTTTCTTTTTTCTGTTTGTTTTGTTCAGGGGATGTTCGTGTAGTAGCAACAATCCTTAGTTACTGTCTCGTTTCGTTCTCGGGCAAAGAACCAACTTGGGTTTTCATTTAAGTTTCAATCGTTTACTGAATTCTTGCACAATTAACAGAAAAAAAAAACTCCGGTCAAAAACGGTATTGTTCAGTCTTTCCTTTCGTTCTTAAGGAAACGTGCCAATCAAGGAGGAAATGCCCAATCTTAAAAGGCATTAAGACGTTCCAATACAAAAACGGAGCAAACCATTGTACAATAAACAGTGGGGGAGGGTGCTTGACAAATGTACATAGATAACATAAACCTAAACTAATTTAAATATCTTGAATGTTTATACCTTTAGGGTTACATTTTAATTATTCAAATTATAACTCTTACAGTTCGGGTTGCACTAATTAAGATTCAACTTTGTCATTGTGCAGAGCCAATGAAATGCAGTTGTTTTCGCATATCCCAACTAAGCTGGGGTCAGAGCGCAGGGTCAGCAATGAGCAGATAGGGTCAAGGGCCCAACAGTGGTATCTTGACGGTGCTGGGGCTTGAATCCCCGACCTTTCGGTCAGTAACCCAGAGCCTGAACAGGCCTATGTTGGAATGTGGTCTTAATTTGACATTTGACACATAAAAAAACAAAAGTAGATTGTGGGTCAAACACCAGATTATAATACGAGTGGATTGTGGCACCTCATAAAAAGGAAGGTTATTTCTCTGAAGTGTAAGAAATATTATAATGTTTCTTTAAGAAATGCACATTTCTCTGCAGGAAGCAAAACATTTGGGAAGATATGAGGTGGGCATTTTTTTGTAGTGCTGGCTCGAGTAAGAGTGGGGTAGTCATTACACTGATAAACATCTACAATTCAAATGTCTCAAACAGAGTGAAGATAAATTATCAAGTCATTGTTTTAGCAGAAATTCTTATTTTGGCTAATTTTACACTCCTAACATTGATGATCAGGGTTTTTTTTTTAATTAGATCTTGAAGGGATGTTGCAAGTCGCCAGAACCACTCGTGATGTAATATTGAGAGGAGACTTTAATCTTTTGATGGACTTAGTCATTGATCATAGTGAAGCAAAAACGTGCAAGCCCCCTAAAGCAAAATTAACACCTCACAAGATGTGTAAAAATGTTTCTTACAGATATTGGAAAACTTCTGGTAGGGACTAAATGGTTTTTTTTTGCATCAGTCCATAAGCGCGCGCAAGCACGCACATTTTTGGAAATATATGGGTTCAGGAATACATTTATTGGATGAATTAAGTTACTTTATAGACACCAGTAGCAGTGGTACAAACAAATAGATTAATTTCAGTTTATTTTACTCTGGATAGGGGCACCCGGTAGGGTTGCCCCGTTTCACCATTATTGTTCCATCTTGTCCTGGAATCACAAGCAGCCACGATGAGAGGATGATTTTCCAGGGGTGATGGCAGGAGGTGTGGCACATAAGCTTTTGCTTTACGAAGATGAGATTTTATTATTTGTCTCAGACCCTACTAGACCTATGCCTTGGAAAAGGAATGAATTCTGTAGAGGCAAGTTCTCAGGACACGGAGTTAACTGGGCTAAATTCAAAGCTTTGCTCTGACAGCATATTTCCCGGTAACAGCTTTTCAGCAGGGTGCTTTCTAGTGGCCCAAACAGGGCATTAAGAATTTGGGTCTTTTATTCCCAGCAAATTTGTGTGATCAAGTTCATTTTGACCATTTAAAAGGTTTGAGCAATGTGCGCAGATGGGCTTCATTACATTTATCTATAATTTGGAAGGTTAAATGTTATTAAAAATTAATTCAACTACCTGCTACAATCTCTCCCTGTAGATGTCCCCCTCTCTTATTTCAAGCAATCTGTGTAGTGATCTGTGTAGTGTAGTGAAGCATAGTGATGTCCTTCATTTAGAATGTAAACATCCCAGATTATATTTCAGTCAATTGCATAGGCCAATTGACAAAGGTGGGCTAGACCTACCCAAGATTTTGTTTTATTATCATGCATTCGGTCTCAGATATTTGGCTTATTGGTCACTTCCACCTGATAGAGCTCCTCCCTGGTTTTGTATTAAACTGGTTCTTCCCCCTATTTTGCCATTGCAAAGCCTTCCTATCAAACTAACCAGAGAAGTTGCACTCTGTGCAATTCAGACATTTATTTAAATGTTGCTTCAAGCATATGGCTGAACCCAAAATTATCTATCAACAAGTCCCCTTTCTGCTGGTTTCTGAGTGGATTTTGAGGGAGGTTAATACGCTTGGTGACCTATATGAGAGTGGCATGTTGAGATCCTTTGAAAATGTGGTTCAACATTTTGGGATCCCCCAGGTCTCATTTCTTTGGGTATTTACAGCTGCGCCACCTGCTCGGTACCATTTTTGGGAGTAGCATACACCCCCTAAAGTGGCAGACACTCAGAGTGGTGATTACTGCTTTTGGAAAAGGTAATTAGGCATCAGTGTGTTACTCCCTGCTAAATTCAGAGTCTGGGGGATGGAGCTTCAACTTCTCTCAAGAGCTCATGGGAGAAAGATTTAAACTTGGTATTGGAGGAAGTGTGGGCTAGGATGATGGGGGCTAAAAGTGAATTCGATGAATATAAATTGCTTTTGTTTCATTTGTGTGAAAAAAATAAATAAAAAAATAGGTGAAATGTCAGAATAATAGTAGAGAGAATTATTAATTTCATCTTTTATTTATTTCATCCCCTTCCCACAGAGTCAGATGTTCACATACACTTTGTTAGAATTTGGCAGCATTGCCTTTAAATTGTTGAACTTGGGTCAAACATTTTGGGTAGCCTTCCACAAGCTTCTCACAATAAGTTGCTGGAATTTTGGCCGATTCCACCAGACACAACTTGTGAAACGGAGTCAGGTTTGTATGCCTTCTTGCTTGCACACGCTTTTTCAGTTCTGCCCACAAATTTGCTATTGAATTGAGGTCAGGGTTTTGTGATGGCCACTCAGTTACCTTGACTTTGTTGTCCTTAAGCCATTTTGTCACAACTTGGAGGAATGCTTGGGGTTATTGTCCATTTGGAAGACCCATTTGTGACAAAGCTTTAACTTCCTGGCTGATGTCTTGAGATGTTGCTTCAATATTTTAAATATACATTATTTTCCCTTCTCATGATGCCAACTATTTTGTGAAATGCACCAGTCACTCCTGCAGCAAAACACCCCCACAACATGATGCTGCACCCTCATGCTTCACGGTTGGGAAGGTGCTCTTCAGCTTGCAAGCCTCACCCTTTTTCCTCAAAACATAACAATGGTCATAATGGCCAAACAGTTACATTTGTTTCAGACCAGAGGACATTTCTCCAAAAAGAAAGATCTTGGTCCCCATATGCACTTGCAAAATGTAGTCTGGCCATTTTTTTTATTTTTTAATTTTTTTAAATGGCAGTTTGGGAGCAGTGGCTTCTTCCTTGCGAAGCAGTCTTTCAGGGGTTTTTTTTTCCGATACTACCGTCTACCATTTTCCTTTAGCCTCTTCACAAGGTCCTTTGCTTTTTTTTTTCCCCCAGCGGTTTACATTCACTTTAGAAAACGATCTCAGTGTCTACATGAATACCTCACCAAAACTTAATTTATTTGACCATTCAGGTGTGCATTAGTACGAGCACATTCAGCTACCATCGGTCAATCAAACAGGGTGCAGCTGTTACTAGATCGCTAGCGAATTATAAAATTACTTTCAACAGCAGAATAATAAATTAACTTCCTAATAAGTAACACAGCCTAGGCCTTCACAAATATAGAATTTTGACATTTTAATCAGTCTGCTTGTCCGGTCGGACAGGTACAAATCTCTTTCACGTGACTCTTAAAAATCCAATTGTCCCGGACAAGCGTTAATGTCGGATCCTGATTAAATATTGTATTCAACATTCTCCGATAACAATTTTTTATCTTCTGCAGTATAGCTCCTAAATTAAATATACATTGTTTTAAAGTTTGATATTATTTTGGAAAACAAACCAAAAGTCGAATCAAAAACGTATTTTGTTCCAGTGTATAATGAGCTACACACTCTCCTTTGTTAATTGTGCCATCTTTAACTAACAAAAAACAAACTCTCTTCTTAAGAGCTGCATATCGCTGATTTTCTTCAGGATATACGATACAGTGAATGAGTCACATATTATGATTCACTGATGGCATCTTGCCAGAATTCTTCAGAGATAACACAAAAGATCTTTTTCCTGTCACGATATTAAAGCGCATGAATATAACAGTTTTTCTTAGTCGCTTTGGCTCAAATCTCAAATGAGAATTATTTTTCTTCAAAACATTAAGTTAAATCTCTTAACAATTAGTTTCTTGCTCAGACCAGATTTGAATTTCTTATTCATTTAAGCAAATTGCACATGTGGGCAAAAGAGTAAGTACAATTGTCTACAATTTGCACAATAACTAAATGCACATGACTTGCTGATCAAAACTGAGAAGTTGATTCTCAGTGAAATTGTCATACTCTTCACAACTTCTAAACATTCTTTCCTCGTGTGAGCAATCACATGCAAATCGATCCATTAAATTATCAAAATCTGTCAGACATGCGTGTATATTCCATAAATATCTATGACATGGAAAGTTTTTCATTGATGCACATACATACATTTCATTTTTATTATTTTTTTCGCCGTTAAGTAGACTAATTCATATTCATGAATTAAGCCCATGATTCGGAAATTCGTTTATGGGCATGGTGCCAGTGAAATTTCAACACGCGCTGATGATAACTCCTTTCTGGTCAGTGCACACCCAGTGTCTTGTCAAACAGGGTTTTGCCCTTATCCATCTCTATTAAATGCACATTAAACCAGTTATCTAGATCACATGTTTCTGTCTGCAATTATTAACAAGACATAACACAGCTTACTAAAATACAAATTACAACAGCGGAATGTCACAAGACTTCATAATCAGTAGATCATGAAATCCGAGTTCCTCTTTAACTCGTAACATTCTCGTTCCGTTCCGCTAAATCTAGGCTACTGGACTTGTCGCTGATGAATTACTAAAGCGGCTCTGCGAGTTCAATGAGAAACATGAACCAGATCGTGTCAAGGCGTGTGGACAATTCAAACATTTCAAAGGGAAATTGAAGCGTTCAGTTACATTTATCCGCATCATGATGGGTTTGAATGTTGACAACTTTTCACTGGATTTTCGCAGGGTCCAGTTTAGTGAATTCAGCGTGCTAGCTGCTTGACTCGCACTGGTCTAAATAAACAATACAGCACACAATTGAGTGTAACAGCCACACGCATACTCGTACACAACACATTAGTGAAGTTAAGTGCGCCCTAAACGCAACGTTACTACGCAATATCCGAGCAACACGCGCTCTGTACAATCTATATCAAACTTACCGTTAAAGTCGCCTGTGTCTGCTACGACCACCGTGTATTTTTTTAGCTGCTCGAGCGCAGACTCCATCTTCCGCCGTTTGTCAGGTGACACAGACATGATCCCTCGGGTAACAGAGAAGCTTTTATACCGGAGCGCGGGAGACAGAGAGGAAGAGCAGCGGATACTCACGTGCGATGGGGCGGGACCACAATGCCCGACGTCATCTATCCATCCATCCATCGATCCATCCATCTATCTATCTGTTTGTCTGTCAAATGTTTCTTCACCTGAGTGTCTGGTAGACAGTGTTTGTGTTTCCTCTCACTGCCACAGAGGACTGCAGGCATCGTTTGGACTATGTCCTGTTTGTAAATGACACTGGATTAATCTTAAAGGAATAATACTTCACCCAAATTATTCTGTCATTATTTACTCAACCTCGTTTTGTCCCAAGCCTCTATGATTTTCTTTAAGTGGAACACAAAATGTCAATTGTTAGGGGGAAATCCTTTTCCATATAATGTAAGTGAATGAGGACTGGGACTGACAAGCTCCAAAATGACAAAAAAAATAAAATAAAATAAACACCACTAAAATAATAGAGGATGGGGATGGGGATCCGAACATTCAAGCTCCAAGAATGGCAGCATAAAAGTAATCCACACGACTCAGTGTTATAGGGGCTCATAATCAGAGCATAATTATCAGCAGTGGCGGATCCTGGCATAGGCAAAATAGACAGCCGCCAAGGGTGGCAGTGCTCTCTGGAGACTTAATCTCTGCAGCAGGGCCGACCCTGGATCTGTTGATTTTTGTGTGTTTGGGATTCAAGGAAATCTGCTTGCCAATTTAGAGTATTAATCTTACATATTCAAGAGTAGGGGTGTGCAATTATTTTGGTACAGGGGCCACATCAGCCGTTAAGTAGAACATGAGAGAGAGAGGGTAACATTTCTGCATAGTTGTATCAGAAGTACTAGCGCTAGGGTTGTGCCGTTGTATCGTGATGGCTGACCAACATCACGATGTAGAGCCACCATCGTGATGCCACGCCCCCTTTTGCGAGTCTTGCTAGTGTGACTCACTAATCCTAGTCTCTTCTATAGTTAACCTAAAAACTTTGCAGGGATTGCTCTGTAAATTAAACTGAGAATATAACTAATGCATATATGCTATTTTAAATACTGTAGTATATGCCAGAGACGTGACGTGTTAGTCTGTGAAAATACCGTGACAGGCAGGCTACACAAATATTGATCTTGACATTGTTAGCTTCTTGTCTTTTTTTTACATGTCTTACACTGTACATTTAGATTAAAATATTTTATGTTGTAGGCTACAAGAAAATAGCCTTTATTAATTAATTATTAGTAGTTGTAGTGTCTCAGAAAATCTTGCTCATTGTCACATAGCTCTTGTATACACTGAAGCGGCAGTTTAAGATAAACCCAGACCAGCGAACGTCAAATAACTTTTGTCTGGTTAATACTTTTAAAGAAAAATTTCCTTGGCCATGAATCCATAATGTCAAATCAAATGAAAGAAACAAGGTGAATATGAATAACACACATTTATTGAAACATAGAAGAACAAGAAAACGGGAACAACGCTCAGACCGAAACTCGGCATTAACATTTCACTTATAATTAGCAGCACAATTAACTTCAGCACAGGCTACAAAATAAATGATGTTATTGAAATATTGTAAAGTGGTGAACTACACAAATGAACGTTTAAAAAATAATATGCAAAATCGAATAGCTCCGCAACGGATGGCGAAAAATGCGTAAAGAAGTCTAATATCTTTCACCATAGACCATGTTTAAATTTCGATGTTTCTGGCCAGAAATACCAACATATTCACTTTATCTGGTTTTAATAAGCTGCGGATTGGAGTAGCTACAATACCCGCTGTGCTGAAGACCCGCTCTGATGGAGTACTGGTAGCACATATGCACAGATATTTCTGTGCTAATCTTGCCATGAATGGAAACCTTTTGTCGTTCGTTTACACCAAGTCAGCGGGTCCTCTTCCCCATCAATGGCCATTTCCTGCAGGTACATGGTCATTTCTGCCTCGACCTTTTGCTCATCAGTGAGTAAAATAACGAAATTATAGTTTTTAAGTGGAAAATAGTATTTACGTAAAGAGATATATTAAAATAAAAAGTGCACAACTCTTCTTAAGTGAAAGCTAAAAAAAAAATGCTTCACGTGTCGTGCAACCTACTGATAAAGCGCCGACGAGTCATTAGTTGGGTTAGTAAAATAACGAAATAATAATTATTCATAATCTAATTTTCAAAATTATATGAAATTATTTTAAAGCCATTATCGTCTATTGCGTCTATTATCTGGCAACCCTGAGCATATTAAATGCTTGTGGATGCATGAAAGGTCCCAAAGCCAGATAAATGAAAGATCTAATAAAAACATGAATAATAAATTGACCTGCGGGCAATAGTTTGCCCTGGCCTGCAGTTGAGGGTGCTCTAAGATTCGTTTGAGTGTGTTTAGAGAAGTAAAAAAAAAAAAATATATACAGAAGCTTAAGTTTATTTGAAAGAAAATACACTGCACTTAACTTGCGCTTAACTTCAATAAAAAGCAAAAAATGGCCCACAGTGTCCGTGCCAGTTGAGAGGTTCTAAATAAGCTATTTCAAAGTAGTAAATAAACATTTATGGCTGAAATGATCAGTCATTAATTTGCGATTCTTACCTTTATATTGTTCTTTTTTCGATAATTTGTCATCTTTGTGCTGCTTCCTGCCCTGTGCACTTGATCATTTGGTAATTTTTTCACTAATTTTGTCCATATATGATAAGAATCCGATTATAATATCACATAGTGCTAGTGCTCAATATATGGGTAGAGCGGCGCACAGTCGTCATGAGGGGGTGCACTTTCGACAAAAAAAAAAAAAACAACTCTTGTGCGGTGCCTCCCTGTCATTTTGCACCCTAGGCAACCGCCTATGTCGCCTATGCCACAGGCCAGCCCCTTTTGGCAGGACAAAAATTTTCTTTTCCCAATCAGTGTCTCTTCTCAAACCATTGAGATTTACTAAACAAAAATGCAATGATAAAAACAGCATGCTCTGTGATTTCAAACATTGCACACTCTATAAAAATGAGAATGAAAGTTTCAAGAATTCCTTTAAATCCACAGTCAGCTAAGACTAAAATCCTTACACTGGTTATCTATAGGGTGTGAATTACCATTGGGGAACCATTACAATTACAGAAAAGCTGAACCTGCTGGGTCTGGACACCTCCCTCTGCAACTGGATCCTGGACTTCCTGACTAGGAGACCTCAGTCAGTCCTGATCTGGAACAGCCTCTCCACCACCACCACACTGATCACTGGGGCCCCCCAGGGCTGTGTGCTCAGTCTACTGTTGTTCACTCTGCTGACTCGAATCACATCATCAAGTTCACCGATGGCACGACCGTGGTGGGTCTCATCAGCAAGAACGATGAGTCAGCATACAGAGAAGAGGTGCAGCGGTTTTGCATTCTACTCATGATCTTTCCGATCGGTACAATGTTTATGGCCGTAGATCTAACTACTCTGTACTGGAATAGGTGCTCCACAGGTTTTGGCCTTCACGGATTAATCTCCCTGTGCGTATTTTCCATGGTACGGTCCCCCTGCCGGAGGACCCGCGTCTCCCTTGGGCAGCCCCCTCTGCCCCCCGGTCGCTGTGTCTGTAGCAACTCCTCCCTTGCTTGGTAGGATCTACCACTGTGCCTCTTCAACATGGGGCCTGAAGGGGCCCTTCACCGCATTTAACCTCCCCCCAGTCTCGGCAGGATGTGGTCTCCACGGGGTCTTTTCGCCCTGAAAGAATAGGAGTTGGAAAAGAACGCCTTCCCCGATGCGTGTTATAGCGGTAAATGGCCCCAGCCGCATCTAACACTCTATGAGGAGAAACATAGAGAGAGAAAAGGCCGCGGCTGGCAAGGCCTGCTCCCATGCTTGCCACATCGCTTGTTCCCACCCCCCAAGAGAATCCTTTGTCAGATGCCGGGAAAAAAAATATGACGTCTTAGTGGGGCGTCATGGAGGGTTACATACAGTCTGATGGCTCATGCTTCTTGGCACGCTATAGCTTGCTGCAAAAGCATCAGCAGATCACGTATCACGATTCAGTGTAGATGGCGCTACTGAATAGCACTGCAATCGACACAACGTCGAGTTGTCCCTCCATCAGGGAACAGGGGTTACACTAACCTAGACGTTTTGCATTAATGTCATCTTGTTGCATCTTGTGGTGTTAATATTAAATCCATGGTAAAATATCTAGGGATTACATTTTTAAAGATGTGGAGATCACTGGATAATTTAACATTTCTAATAGAACAGATGAATGTAAGGCTAGACTGGACAGATGTATGTAGAGAGACATTTCCATTTTTGGTTGAATGCAGCTACCCAGCATGCTCCCTTTTCATTTCTGATGTAGAAGTTAAGGTTATTAACCAGATTCATTTTAATTATATTTGCAAAAAGGAAATTCATTATGTTAAAAAAGGGGCTTTGGTGAATGACTATAAAGATGGGATTCTACAGGCTATATTGACTTTGACTGTTAAACAGAATCTTAAAAAATAATTGGTTAAGAACTTTTCTAGTGAATACACATTTTTATATTTTTTGGTTTTGTGCCCCAGAAATATTTGTTATTAGTGTTGTTGGAAATTTATTTATCTTGTGCTGTGATTTGTCCATACAAAATCTACCACTCAAATGATCAGATTTTCATCAGCAAGTTCTTTTATACAGAAAGTTGATTTGTAAACAAAATTTCACCCCACATAATACACCTATTTGGAACAATCGGTATATTTGATTCAAGTCAATTGTTTTGAGAGACTGGCTAGAAAGAGGCATTTGTAATGTTATTCATCTCTTTGATGATGAAGGGAATTTTATGTAGTATAGGACGTCCTGTGAAAAATATACATTTCATTGTAATCACATACAATATGATAAAGTCCTGAGGTGTATTCCAATGGCCTTTGTTCAGGTGGTCAGAAATACAGTGCCCATTCCCATTCCCCAAAAGTCAAAACTAAACTTTTTAATGACATTAACCCATCCTCAGAAATTGTGTGTGTGTGAGCTCCGTGTGAGCTTAATTGTCTGGATGTAGGCTAATGTCCACAGAGGGGCGCAAAAACCAAGTTGTTTTCACCTGTACAGGATATAACAAAGGGAAGATTAGTGCATATTTTATAAACTGAACCCTCATCAGTTGAGTGAAAATGTAATGTTTGGGGGGAAAATCTAAACCGCCGAATTGCGCTCGTCACCTGAATATGTGAACACATTTTAAAAGTCTGGCCAGAAGTTCCTTCTTAAGATCTGGCTGAAGAAAAAACATGACTTAACTAACAAATACATTTTGACCAACTTTACTTTAAAAATAAAAACATTATGATCATTTTAACATATCAGGTCTATTGTTTTACAAACTATAAAAATGCAGAGGAACATTAAGATCTGCTAAAGCCCATGGGCCAGTTGCACCAGCTGGACGTACACCCGGTTGTAAGGTTAGGCTGGACGTAAAATGCGCCTTAAGTCTTTTGCAGAATTTATACCTGTTGCACCATCTAGGCGTAGTGGTACATCTGAGACTAAATCTTACGCCTAATCAAAGTTAGGTGTAAAGTGAAAAGTCTTGATTAGTTTCCAGTGACAATAAAAACTAAGTAAAAACATTGATACAATGGCGCGACTAATATACAGGCTACGATCAGCGGGCTTTCAGGCATGAAAGAATAATGAGAGACCGCTCCAATCCTCTGGATAGATATAGGGATAGAGATCTCATTGAAAGAATTCGTTTTAGCAGGGCTGAATTATTAGAATGAATTATTTATTGATTTAATTCAGGGATTTACAGTATATATATTTAGATTAATGGTGTGTATGTGTTTAAGTTTTGATCATTCCCGATACACTCAGTGGAAACAGGTTTATTACTTTTTATTAGCCTGACCACCTTCAGGTGTAAATATTTATCACAAGGATGGACGTAGCTAAACCCGGCATAGGATTTATGCACAACATTTGTACGTCCAGCTGGTGAAATGGCCCCATATCAAATTAGATTGATCTTTTAGAAATTATTGGCAGTCTGAGTGGGTTTGAGTTGTAGATTTTGTACATTGATAGATTGTTAATCTGGTTAAATGCATTGAGCACTGCTGTAGTTTATGTAACAACAGACTCCACAGCAGAATTTTAGTCAAAAGAAAATGAATTCCTTGCAAATATATGACCATACATGCAGTACACCATTAATGTTAAAGCGACAGCAGTAGGAACGCCCACTAGCAACTTCATAGTCCAGAGACCAGCGACATAAAGTGATAAAGTTGCTGCATTTGTGCATTTGGGGTTAGGTGTGGGCGTGGCAAGCGATGCAACAAAGTTGAGAAAAGTTCAGATGGCCAAGTCAGATGGTCCTGGTCAACCAGCGCAAAGAGTTGGACAGTGAGAACGCCGTGCACCGGCTAGATGACTCAAGAGAAAATCGCTCTTTTATTAACAATGTAAGCACACAAGGATTTTCCTGCCGGCCCTCCACCGGGTGACGGAGTGGTCTTGGTACCAGCTCCGGAGCGAACGTCTGACTTCCGTCTCAGGAGTGCTTAGGGGCCTTGCGGGTCCTAGAGGGATTCCTGGAGACGGGAGGCTTGCGCCGCCTTCGAGGTGCTTGATGCTGGGGCTGAGAGCTGGGCCCGGGTTGAGGCAGAGCTGCCTGTTGCTTGGACACAGGGGGATGCCCTCGGCGGGCAGATGGGGCGCGGACCATGCTGTCCGGGGCGCCACCACAGAATGATGTGCGAGATCGCCTCCTTACCGCCGAAGACTGCTGGGCGAAGTCGTCGCCGGTGTCGACGAAGAGGCCAAGCTGGGAGACGGGGGAAAGCAAGAACGCGAGTCAACGTCATGCATCTCGACCATGTTCAGCCATAGGTGACGTTCCAGGACCCCAAGGGTGGTCATCACCTGCCTACAGTTCCTGCAGCATGTCGGTGTCAGGACTACCCAAGTGCAGATCTTTAAGTACCTTGGCTTGGTGGACTTGCAGGAGAGCCATGGCCTGCAGGGTGGAGGCAGCCTGTCCAGTGGTGCTGTAGGCTTTTTAAGTCAGTGACGATGTCATCGTACAGACCTTGGAGGGGAGTACCAGACGATCAAGCCAGATGGTGGCGTTCTCGGGGCACAGGTGGAACACGACCGCCCTATCCACCTGGGGGACCTCCGTGTACCTGTGGGCCGCCCCACCGATGAGCTAGGATGTCGGATCTGGGTAGTAAAATGTGCCCTCCACGACCTCGTCAGCTCATCATGCACTTCCGGGAAGAATGGAACCGGAGGGGAGTGTGGCTATGAGCGGTGCCCTGACCCGAGGAACCAATCTACTAGCCATGAGGGGTGGACGGGGGCCGGTTCGTGGGGATTTACCGAGCCCATTGCCCTCCCCAAATCACCCCTCTATGCGGATCAAGACAAAGAGAAAAACAAAAACAACTTGAATATGAAAGCTGCAATGGTGTTTCCTCCAAATTTTCGCTTACTTTCATATACTTTGTCTCAGTCCCAAATGTTCATAAACTCCCAAAAATAGAAGAAAGTTATGAGAAAAGATTAATTCGTCAGAGCAAACCAATCAACTAATTTTCACTTTTATACATTTTACACGCTAAAGTTAAACAAGAAAAAATAAAGATTGCGTGTTTAGTATGGGTGGCGTGTCTGTTTGTATGAGATGCAAGGCATGCACATGTAATGTGCATGTGATCTTCAGTTGGAGTCTCAGGTAAGTCACAGGAGCTTTGTTTGCAGCACGGACCAGGGGTACAGTCAGGGAGGCTTAATCCAAGGCACACACCTCTATCGGCAAACGAGTTTGCGTTTTTGCTTCACAGCTGCACTCTCGATCAAACCGACACGGCGTCCAAACCCAGGAAAGCATAAGCCAAACAATCTGATCACTGCGCGCTTCCATTCACACTTCACTTCCAAGCAGACTCATTTTTCGCACCGCAGCACGCAACTTCTCCCACCTTTCACTCACAGACAGCGCACATCTCCGTAGCAACCTCTTTTCTTACATCACAAGTTCACTTCCGATTCCTTCGACTTGACGATATCCCTCCTTAAATAGTTAGTAAAAATTATCCCTAATTGGTCAACAGCGTAACAAAATATAGTGGCTACCGGATTCCGTTCTGCCACACTACCCCCAAAAAAGGAAAAACAACTAATGGTTGTTGGACTAAGAAACACATTAAAATCCCAGAAAATCTTCTTCCTCGTAAGAGGGCTCCTGGAATATCTCCTGCAGTTTCTCTCGGTTGCGAAACTCCAATTCCTCCGAAGTAGGAAAACAGACTTTCAAATTGCACACATGTACAGTGCGCACATCTTCTCCTGTGGACTTTAGAGCAACACTATAATTTAGTGGACCCAACTGTTGGACAATGCGGTATGGTCCTTTCCACTTTGGCACTTGTTAGAAATAGAAATGTTATTTCTACATCTCAGCTCTGTCCAAGAGAGATGCTGAGTTGCTGCATTCCTTTCTGTATGCATTATCAAACATCTGTTTCATATTGAGATGGAGCTGTGGAGGCCCCCCTCCTCACTCTGTCTGAGCATACATCGACTGTTTGTGTACATTGTATTAGTGTGTGTTCTTTATACGATTGTCTATGGCATGGTCCATCGGGCTCTCGTAGAGAGCAGCCTTTTCATATAGGTTTTGGGCTCTCAAGGATTCGAAGGAGTCTGTCATATGGAATTGTTATCTGTATGAGGTAATGTTTGTTCTTATTGGATAGTCCTGTAAACTCCCCTCCAATATTGCAATATATATATATTTGTACGCTATATGAGCTGAGTTGAGCTACTTTGAATTCGCTCCCCAACGTTGGATGCTTTGTACTGATTCATTCACGACTCAATAAAAGACGGAGAGAAAAGGCACTGCTATCGTTTAGAAGACTTTTATTTCTAACAGCACTGAAATTGCGCAGTGCACTAGATTGTGGAATGTTTATAGGTCATTCTGTATATAGCCCCCCACATGCTCTAAATTCACCCCAAATAGTCTCGTTTGTTTGTGCTTCGTTTGTGCTGGTTTGTGCCGGTAAAAGTTTTGTTTGTGCTGCTTCGGATTTTTTAATATTAGACATTGAATTACAGGCGAATTATAAATGCTGATATTTATTGAATACAATAATGACAGAATAAAATAGATCACTTAATGTAGGTTAGTAGTAGTAGCGGTCTAGGTCATTCTGATTACTATATATTAGGCTACTATATTATATAATTCTAAAATAGGTCTATCTTGTTTTGTGTGTAGTCATTTTGTTTGTCATTTCAATCTCTTGCCAAAATGTTGGATGAAGATGTTTTAATACAACAACAACTCCTTATCAGTGTTTTTGTAGTCGCTATGGTGTTTATTAAAAAGGTATTGGTGTTCAGACAGCAGCAGCTCAATATTCATCTGGTGTCTGTCGGACTCTTTTTCTGTCACGAGAACAAAAGCGCAAATCTCCTCGATGTGAACACACTTTTAGAGTCAAATTGCCGAAGCATTTGTGTCAAGACTAATCATCACATCATTTGTTCAATAAACAATTATCTTTACTTCATTCACTGGTGTTTCCTGATTCAACTTTTTATTTATTTGCATGGAGTATCATCTGCTACACTGCACTGCCACTACTATAGGATCTAGTGACACTTCTGTTTAAGATGCTCTTGTGGAAATTAGTGTAGAGTGTGTAGAGATAAATCCATATAAATCAAACTACAAAAGTAGTTATTCAATTAAATTTCTAGCCAATGTAAGTACAATGTTTTAACACTGCCAGTTACAATAGTATTTGTTAACTTCAAAAATAATGGTACAGCATTCAAGAGAGCTACGATTGTGTTATGAATGAGGCAGCGAAGGCAGACGAGGAGATGTGGTTCCAAATGCAGTTCAACTTTTATTGATAACAAAACAAACAAGGCAGGTACACGGAAAATACGGGAACAAAGGAAAAACCCTCAATGGGGAAATAAACACAAGACTGAGGAAAAACACGGGCAGGGGAAACATTCCAGGCTAACAACAACATTCAACGAAAGACAAGGACTGAACCAAAAACCAGGATATAAATACACAAGGACAGGATGATTACAAATGATACACAGGTGAGAACAATGAACAAAATGGCAGTGATGATGACAGGTGGATACTGGGAAGTGTAGTTCTTTTAAACAATAGACTAGTGAGACAGTGGAGCTAAACAAGGGACAAAAGTGAAAACTACGGAAAACAAAAGGGACAAAAATGGAAACCAAAGGGGCAAAGGTAAAACAAGACAAGGTAACCCTAACAGATTGTCAATGTTTATTGAACAGAATACTCATTGCTAATACTAATACATGCTAATTACAGTTTTACATGTGACCCATGTTAGTTTTTTTTAATACATTGTGCATCTAGGGGTCAACATTACCATATTGGTCCTAATATAAGATACATTATCCTTATATATTATTACTATATTATCCTTATATTCAGACCAATACAGTAATGAAAACAAGTTTATCCTGAACATGACATTTTTTGAGTCAGGATTATTTAAGTGGGTAATTATGTTTTGCTTATGGCAGATGTCCAAGAAACCAGAAGTTGACAGAGATTCCGTTTTCACAGTCCTGTGTTCATCAAAAGAGGCCATAAGTCCAAAATGGCAACATAACTACTCCTAATCAAAGCATCTGGACAGAGCTTAGTAAGCAGATAGAAAACAAGATCACAAATGATGGCAGACCGCCTGCTGAATATCCCTGTTGTACAGTACACACTCTGGTCACACAACCACGTTTTCTTTTACATAAACAAATTCTAATGAAATCTAGTGAAATCTAATGTTTATTTTAAGGAAATATATAGAATTTATCTAGATATAATGTATGAGGTATAGGGCGTAGAAGCATAACAAGACATTTTAAATAGACACAACTGTGAAAAAATAGCTGCTGTTGCATGTGTCCAGCAGATGTCAGTAGTGTGCATTGAATCAAAGTGTTCTGTTCAATTGAGTCAAAAATTATGATTTCTGTATGAATCCACTGAGTCTGTGAGATTTGCTCACTAATATAATTTCTGTAACGAGATAGTGAGTAAATTCTTTCATCATTTACTCACCCTGACTTCCTTTCTTATCAGACCACTCATCTGGGTATCTGAGTCATCTTTTCTCCTTCTCGGATCACTGTGCGATGACTACAAGTGAGATAATGAAATCATTAAAATAAACCCCTTCAGGGTTATAGACGACCCCTCTGCTTCACGTCGAGGTCCTGGTCACCCTGTCAGGCTTTATTGTGCGATATCAACCGGCTGACTGGACTAGAGCCCGAAGCCATTTGTTTTGAGAATAATGGCTGGCTGATGAAGTTATTGGCTGGCTAGCCGGCTCAGCCAAAACCTAAATGGCTGCTGCAGCCGCCAAACTTTTCATAGCTGCAAATGGCTGAAGCTGCCACTTCATGTCTACAGATGTCTATGTTCAGTGGTGGACAGTAACGAAGTAAATGTAATTCGTTACTGTACTTAAATAGCTTTTTTTGTGTATCTGTACTTTACTGAAGTATTTAAATTTAGGGAGACTTTTACTTTAACTCCACTACATTTCAAAGTCAAATATCTTACTTTTTACTCTACTACATTTTCAAAATCAGTCGTTCGTTTTTATTTATGAGTGGATAAAAATGTAACTGGTCAAACGAGCCACCAATCACAGTACAGCACGCGCGCTTTGTTTTGAACTTGCCTTGGTGGCATCTACTAAGCGCGAACCAGGGGTGCGTTTCCCAAAAGCATCGTTAGCCAACTATGGTAGCAAGTTCCGTTGTTATCATCATAGTTCAACGAGTCGGTGTTTCCCGAAACCATCGTTCCAACGAACATTCGCAAACAGCATCGCAGAGTTGTGTGGTTGGAACGACAGCTCTCGACCTGTGGTTAGAAGCAGAGTTTCTTGTTATTATAACATGTGGGCTTAATAAATTATTATCTTGAGCCAAATAAGCAAGATGGCATTCAGTACAATCAGTATCTTTTATTTAGAAGACATACAAACGTCCTTTATGTCTTTTAGTTTGTCAATAGATTTAAAGCACCGTTTTTGAAGAGTGCGCATGTGTGAACGTGCTCTAGTGCGTAAGAACGAGCCTATGATTGAATCTGGAAATAAAGCAAATAACTGAGAAAAATATGAGAGAGTCCTCAGATGACATGTCCGTAATTTATAGCAAAACATCTAGCATTAATTCGATCATTAATTCGAACAGATTCATTAAAAGTAGTTTTTAATCCACCACATGTGTGACATCATTAACCAACGTGGTTGAACAACCAATTTGCGACAATACGGTTTTGGGAAACAGTCGTGACTAGAAAGTTGATTTCTTCAACAGTGCATCGTACTATGGTAGTGGAGCAGCAAGTTACGTTGTTGTACGGGAAACGCACCCCAGAGCCATTAAATATGAGAGTTGCGAACATAGACGGTTGCGACAGTGATCTCGCCGCCGCGTATCACGTGATTCGTGTAGCTCTCAATAGTTCCAAACAAATTGCGTTGCCAATGATTTTAAGCGGGGCAGAGAGCAGCAGCTATTATTGCAGCAATTATCGGTAAATATTGACGCATAATGTACATTGCTTATTATGTTGACACTAAAATGACTTGCATATAATAGCATTGTTTTTCTGGAGAGTAGCAGAAACACTGCATTAATACGTTTTTGTGTTTAATTTTGGAGGGAAATTGGCTGCTCCCATAACATAGAATATATATATATATTCTATGTATGTGTGTGTGTGCGTGTGTGTGTGTGTGTGTGTGTGTGTGTGTGTGTGTGTGTCTATATGTGTATATATATATATATATATATATATATATATATATATATATTTAATGGCATTGTGCAGGTTTATGTGAATGTATCATAACATTAGGATGTTAATAATTATGACCATAGACGCTCGAGAAAAATATATACAGTAAATACTGTAAATGTATTATACCTTATGGGAACAGTCCCTTCCTCCAAAATTAAACACACAAAAAATGTATTCAATTCAAATATATATATATATATACACACATCTGACTAATTAATGTCATATTATTAATAGATTGGTGGGCCAAGAGTGACATTAGTCTTCATGTAGACTGAGTTAAGCAAGAGTCTTGTGACAAATTATAATAGGACATTATGGCCATAAAAAATCATAGTACTTGGATACTTAAGTACATTTGAAGGCAAATACTTTTGTACTTTTACTCAAGTGAATTTTTAAAGGCAGCACTTCTACTTTTACTCAAGTAATATTTTACCTTGAGTATCTTTACTTTAACTCAAGTACATGGTATGTGTACTTCGTCCACCACTGTCTATGTTATACTGATTTACTAGATCTCAATATTTCCAAGCAATGCATGGCTTACACTATATTTCTACAAAATGCAATACAATGTAATAAAAAAACACCAGATTTTACTTTCACAACGTATGTACATATTTATTTTGTAGTCTGTATGCTACTAAACATTTTCAAATAGCCTACAATGTGTTGTGTTTAGGCTAAATGTATGTAGGCTAATGTATGTAGTTTTTTCGTTATAAAACCCGTGGGGACCTGTCTTTTCAGTCTGTTGCCCCCAGACTGTGGAACGCCCTGCCCCTGTCTCTGCGTCTGGCTGACTCTGTTGACTCTTTTAAAAAAGATCTGAAGACTTGTTTATTTAAGAAGGCTTTTGGTTGATGGGTTTTAACTAGTGTCACTTTGATTTTACATATGTATTGTATATATTTTTATATTGTTTATATAAGATTTTGCTTTTACCTTTCTCGTGTACAGCACTTTGTGATTTTATCTGTGAAAAGCGCTTTAGAAATAAACTTTACTTACTTACTTACTTACTAGGCTAAGTTGTATACAATAACTTGGCATTATCATGGATGAAGCTTATCATATTACATCTTGATTAAGAATGCAAACTTTTGTTGAATTTTATGAGAAATCTACAGATGCAAACAGACGAAGTGTAGTAAAATGAAGACCTAAATGTATTTCTGACTTTTTTTTCACCACAAGTCTGAAAGAAGACATGTTATTGAAGACAAATATCCAAAAATCTCAAAATTGACCAGTAAAAAAAAACTGTTTTTGCCTGCCGTGTCTCGCCTTAATATAAACACACACTGTTATCAGTGTTATTTTGGACAAAGTTTTGCACATTTCACTTCAATGTACACTGAAGCATGCGTCGTGAATTAGCAATGTGGAAACGGTGGTTTGTCACTGCAGTAATATCATGTTCAGTGCTATAAATCTCTCCGTTCCAGAATATTTGGTTCATAACATCAGTCTTTGATTCAGGTGTTTGTGCAACCGTGCCCTGAAGATTTAACAAAAGTCTGGGTAGGCCTAAGTTAAGAAAAAAGTAAGTAGGAATTAGGAAAGTATGTGAGAAGTGAGATCAAAATTACCTTGCTTGCTTCTTTCCGCCATTTCACCTCAGTGCGAGAAAAAAATGCATCGCTTCTTCTGTACGGACAACGAGCAATTTTAATTGGTCGTCAATTCACTGTGAGTCTGTGTATTGTAGCAACGAGCACAAGGCTGTTATGAATCCAGTGGGAAAATAGATCTCGTGTATTGTTTATATATTTCGTGTGTGTATGTCTCTATGTGATAGAATTATTATTTGATGCAAATAATTCTAGCCGGCTCAGCCAAACTTTATCAGATGGCGGCTCAATTTGGCTTACGAAATTATTGGCTGGCTGGCGGCTGAAATTCTAAATGGCGCAAATGGCGGCGCCTGGCGGCGGCTTCGGGGTCTAAACTGGACATTATCCCGTACAAATTTACAGTTCTATTTATGATATAATTTGTATTAGTAATTTTCCACCTGTTGTCATAGAGTGATTTTTAAGTCACTCCTAAAGGAGCCAGTAAAGAAGATGGAGAGGGTCAAATGTTTGGATTTGTGGACATGGTTATATAGGATTTTTTTACCACTTTGTTATTTTGATAATATTTTCATTTTGTTTAAAGTGTAATATGAATTTAGAAATATGTTTGGTTTAAGTTTTCGTGTTTCAATAAATTAAATACATTTTTAAAGCAAAAATCAACTGGTAGAAGTGAAGTGTGTGCTAAAAGAAAAAAAGATCCCTTGATCCACAACCTAACCTGGAAGGCTGATACAAACACTGTTAGTCCTAGACATGATTTGTGTCACTTGATCAATGATTAATAATACTTAAATTGTCTATAAATTAACAGAGCCTACATCCAAATTCTGATGAGAATCACATTTTCCGTATAAAAGGAGCGTGCCACTGTCATAGAAATATAGCTGACATTAAACAAGGATGCAGATGATGCACAAATGTGGTAAATCCATATTTCTATTTTACTAATTCACAGTATATTTACACTACCAACTTCTTATGAACATTCTGTCTTTGTTTATATTGCTGTTGATTAACATATAAAGACTTGTCCGGAGAAGAAGCTCAGAATTAAATTGCACTTGATCCAGTCCATTAGCACTATGCATGGACAGGTTTGCCAAACACACATGCGCATAGACTTAGCGCATGCTTGCATGAAAATACCAAAACTTCATGACCATGCCCATTGACTTTGTGCTTATGACATAATACTTAATGCTAGAGCTCCTAGGGGCCCTTTGTGCACAAGTCATATTGGCTACTATAATGATACTAATGATTTATTTAGTTTTGTCCTTTATTCAGCTTGAAAGCCCCTGCTCCCTATATTCTTTATTGTATGGAAAGCAGCAGCTCCGACATTCTGCCTGATGTCTCCTTTTGGGTTCTGTGGAGGAAAGAAAGTGAATGACCGACATAAGGGTGAGAGTAGTGAGATTTGTTTGAACTATTCATTTCATTCCTTTAGTTTCTTGTGTACTCTATTAATCTTTTTTATTAACACTATTCTTCATACTAAACACTGTGTAATCAGTTCAAAACGGTTACCTCATTTTCAAGTAATTGTAAAATTGTGAGTAAATCATGTATAGTGTGGGAAAGAGAAAGTTTCAAGTGTTCACTTGAACACAAAGATCGTCTCTAAGCTCAGAATATCATGAGTGCATTCTTGAGATGCCTGCTGGAGGTTCCTCCCTGAAATCTGACCAAAATAAAAAACACACTCTTGACTCAACAGAACACACACTTGAGCTCATACATCTGCTGGACATATAAAACACATGATGAAGGACAGAACTTTTACTGAATAACAAAGTAATCTTTACGAAGCCAGCTACAGAGGTGAGTAATATTTCAATATTTCACCATTACAATGTGCCATTTGAATCAATGTGAAAATGTTTGTAGAACAAATGACAAGAGACACTGAGTGCCAAAGAGGACAACTCTGTGTTTTAAGTTGGTTTCCAAACTGGATTTGTTTGCTTTCCTTTTTAAACACTTAAATGTGGCTGAGGACAAAATACTGACAGATACAATCTTTTGGAGAAATGTAACAGAGCAGTAATATACAGGGTTTCCATTATTCTGTTCAATTCATATATTGGATGTTACAAGAGAAAATCTGCATATCATTTTATAGGATTTAAGCAAATAATAATAAACAAAATTGTTTCATGTATTCCAAAGTGTGTGATTGTACAAGCATAATCTTAAATATTCATCTGTAAGAGAAGGAAAGGCTTATTTTGGATATTATAGCTAAAAGTGTGGTAAAACTATACCCACGTTTGTGTTCTAAGTCACTTTGGTTCAAAAGCATCTGATTAGAATGTAAAATAGTAATTATTGTAACCCCAGCATTTGCGATTAGCAACGCTTCACACTTGTAATTTTGTAAGGGCATTAGTACTGCTTTAGCAGTTACTGTTTTTGAAAACCTGCATTGCGGCATGAAACATATGAAACAATGCGGCGTTAGAATGATACAGAAAAGGACTTTTTACCCTTAAAATTGTGCCATACTTTAACCCTGGGTAAACAAAGTGCTTGGTTATTTCACACTGTTCATTCTTAACCCTGGGTTAATAATTAATCCTGGGTATATTTATGTCACAAGGTTTCATGCCGTACATTTGTTATCCCTGAGTTAACATTCTTATTTGCATGTATGCAGTGTCGATAACAATTATTGGATGAATTCAGCTCTTCTGTATAAATGTCGGAAAGCAAATCAGATCTGTTAGTATTTCGTCTTCTCAAACATACCACTAAAACACACGCAAAAGGAATACTGTCTCTTCATCACACGTTATTGTGTTTGTCATCACTGTTCGACATTTTGGCAGATGGACGCAACAAGGAGAAAATAAGAAAGCCGTTCTTAACGCCTTCATTATGTACAGTATATGCTGTTTGATGGACAATTGTCATTTTGGATTGATAGATTTTAAAATACATAGCTGTTCTAGTTTCAATCAGTCAATCTATCAATTGGTCATATCCATGTATTATTTATTTATTTGGTAAGTAGCCATGCAATTAGTTGGATTACAGTTATCTGGTCATTCTCACAATATAAAGCCCTTTACGGTGATACTATACAAGAGCTTTCACCCTGTCAAGGTTGATTTTTCGATAAAGACCGCCTTACTCTACATCTTCCCTTGAATGCATCAAATCAATTACAGTGGATTCGTACTGATGCTAAACATGCAGCTATTCATAATAATTGCCTGCGAATTTTAATTTCTCTGACAATATATCAAATTAAGCCACACACTGAAATAGACACACAGAGATGATTGCGGTTGTTATGAAAGACGGTTGTCTCACCACCTACTATCATCAGATCTTAGTCTTTCATTAAGTAGATTATGAAACAGTAGACAGTAGATTTACTCCCCAAAGGGTCTATTTCCTTCTTCATTCTGCTGCAGATTTACTGTTAGACATGAGAAAGAGATTTTAAGGAAAGGAAAAGGCCAAATCTTGATGCAATCATCTAATGGAGTGTAGGTTTTTCTTGAAACTTAAACCTTTTATTTTTTAGGTCACGTTGTACAAAAGTAAAACACAACAGATATCAAGTCATTCACTAAACAGTTAGGTCACTCTTTTAAGTGTGGTGTTCCCCTTCTGTCGCTCTCTTACGTTGTGTCAGAGAACGACACTAGGGGTCTCTCTTGAGCGCCGATATTCACCTCTGTACTATGAAAAAAGGCCAATGAGAGTTGGCAGCCAGTATTTGCATGTCCCGCCCCCGGACATACGGGTATTTAAGCGGCGCAAATACGGGAGTTCATTCAGAAAATTTCTTCGGAGCCGATGGTCGTGTTTGTAGTCTGCTGCGTTACTACACACCGAGTTCCTGCTATCCTCTGCTGCATGCTGTTGGATTCTGCGGCGCACAACAGTGGCTTTCTCCTGGTTGCACGGCTGTGCACTTCCTGCCCCTGAGCACATCGACAGTTGCAGATAGAAAGATCTCTCACGAGTCTTTCATTCATAAAAGAGTGATTTTATTTAAAACAGTAATTTCCTCTAAAAGAGCAAAAACACAGCGGCGTTGAACGTCCTTTTCAGGACGCATCTTTTTAAAGATGCCTTTCCACCCCTGTGTTGTTTCTGGATGTGGTAGAGTACTCTCCGCTTCCGACGGCCACAGGCGTTGTCTCGTGTGTCTGGGCAGCGATCACACCGAGGCTGCGTTTGTGGATGGTTCATGTTCTCATTGCGAGAACATGACCATGACAACGTTGCGGTCACGGCTTGCGTACAACCGTAAGCAAGCCACTCCAGCCGCCCCGCGTCGCTCCTTCTTCCCACGGGATTGAGGACGATGCGGCTGGCGATGGAGGTGATTTGGGGATGGCAGCGGTGCAGCTCGCCGGATACGCCCCTCGGACCACCAGCGCCCCAGCACGCTCGTTGACTCCCGTCCCCTTCGAGGTGGCGGCGACTCGCCTCACAGCCAGTCTGCCTACCCTCTTGCGATGGAAGCAGATAAGTTCGCCGTGACATCGGAGGGCGTGGGCTCTGACGCTGAGGGCTCCTGTGGGCTGCCGCCGGGCTTGCACGCCCAGCAGGAGGCCGACGCGCAGATGTCCGATATGCCTTCCGGGCAGCCAATAGCGTGGGCCTGGATTGGAACCCTCCATCCTCCCGCAGCCATCACGGCTAGATGATTGGTTTTTGGCGTGGGCGCGCTCACATCCTCGCCCCCAGTACCTTTCTTCCGGAGGTGCATGATGAGCTGACGTCTTCGTGGAGAGCACCCCTCTCCACTCGTCGTGCCACCTGCTCATCCGCCCTCGCCACCCTCGACGGCGGAGCGCCACGGGTACACGGAGATCCCCAGGTGGATAGAGCTGTTGCGATCCATCTATGCCCGGAAGCACTACCACCTGGCGGGGCCGCCCTGTACTCCCTTCCCGGTCCTGTAGAGCAACATCCTCAGCTCACCGCGAGGCCTACAGCGCTACCGGACGCGCCGCTTCGCCCTGCATGCCATGGCTCTCCTGCAGGTCCACCAAGCCAAAGCACTCCGCAACATGCACGGGGTGGCCCTGATCCCGACACGCTGCAGGAACTGCGCTCAGCGACCGACCTCGCCCTGAGAGCGACGAAGGTCACAGCGCGGGCACTCGGGCAGGCGATGGCCACTCTGGTGGTCCAGGAACGTCAGCAATGGCTGGACTTGGTTGAGATGCGTGAAGCCGACAAGACTCGCTTCCTCAACGCCCCTGTCTCCCAGTTCGGCCTCTTCGGCGACACCGTGGAGGACTTTGCCCAGCAGTTCTCCCTGGTGAAGAAGCAGGCGGAGGCCATTTCTCACATCATGCCGCGCCGCAAGCCTGCCGCCACGGCCCAGGCCCCATCTGCTCGCCGAGGGCGTCCTCCTGCGGCCAGAAGACCTTCTGCTCCGCCCCAACCTGGGCCCAGCTCTCAGCCCCAGCGTCGAGCAAACCGCAGGAAGCGTCGCCCCCTGCCTCACGGACCCCGTCGAGGACCCGGAAGGCTCCCAAACGTCCCTGAGACAGCGGACCCAGAGGGCGAGAAGTTAGCTCCGGAGATGGTGAGACCGCTCCGTCCCCGGTGGAGGGCGGGAGGAGAATCTTGTGTTTTTCATTTGCCGCACCCCTGGCGGGGCTGCGGTACCAAATTCTCAATAAAAGAGCTATTTCCTTTACCTCTGGGTCACATGGCTCGCAAATGCCGTTCTCCACGGCACTTGTGTTTCAGGCCTCAACAGTCCGGCGCCCAGAATGCGGTGCTCCGCCCTCAGCCCCACGACTGTTCCCGGCCGGCCGGTTCAGAGCGAGTCCAGAGGACGCCGACATCAGACCTCCTCCTCTGTCACGAACCCGCCCCTGCCAGGTGCGCGGAACAAGGTAAGTGCTTTGAGCTTATTCTCAGCACCAGAGCCTCGGGGCGCCACAGAGCCTCCCGACGCTGCATTACCTGTTCCGCACCGCTCGCGAAGCCCGCCCGGATACGTCCAAAATACTTGTCCCCTTGGTGCCCCTAGCACAGAGCGCAGAGGCATGGCTTTCTCTGCCCAGCTCGTCACGCTGGCTGCACCGGACCATTCGACTTCGATTCACGCAATTCAGTTTGCCAGGTCTCCGCCCCCTTCCTGGGCGTTCGTTCCTCCACAGTGCACGGCGAACATGCCCTCTCCCTGCGCGAGGAAATCGCCTCCCTTCTAATCAAGGACGCGATAGAGCCTGTCCCTCCAACCGAAACGAAGAAGGGTTTCTACAGCCCTTCGTTGTACCCAAGAAAGGCGGTGGCATACGACCGATCTTGGACCTGCGAGTTTTCAATCGGACCCTGTCCAAACTCCCGTTCAAAATGCTCACCCAGAAACAAATTCTATCTGGCGTTCGGCATCTAGATTGATTCGCAGCGGTAGACCTGAAGGACGCGTACTTTCACGTCTCAATTAGCCCTCGACACCGACCCTTTCTACGGTTCGCATTTGACGGCCAGGCGTATCAGTACAAGGTCCTCCCCTTCGGCCTGTCTCTGTCCCTCGCGTCTTCACGAAGGTCGCAGAGGCGGCTCTTGCCCGCTACGAGGAGCGGGCATACGCATACTCAATTACCTCGACGATTGGCTCATTCTGGCCCCTCGCAGGAATTACTATGCGCACACAGAGACCAGGTGCTCGAGCACCTCCGCCGCTGGGGCTTCAGGTCAACTGGGAGAAGAGCAAGCTCACCCCAGTCCAGAGCATCTCTTTTCTCGGTCTGGAGTTAGACTCAGTCTCAATGACAGCATGTCTCTCCAACGAGCGTGCTCAGTCAGTGCTGGAATGCCTCGCTTCCTTCAAGCCAGGCACCGTGGTCCCGTTGAAACGTTTCCAACAGCTCCTGGGGCATATGGCATCCTCCGCGCGGTCGCGCCACTGGGGTTGATGCATATGAGACCACTTCAGCACTGGCTCCAGACTCGAGTCCCGAGGCGAGCATGGCGCCACGGCACGCGCGGCGTGGAAATTACCACTGCCTGCTTCCAAACCTTCAAACCCTGGACAGACCTCTGCTTTCTTCGGGCAGGGGTACCCTTGCAGCAGGTGTCCCGTCGCGTTCTGGTTACAACCGGCGCCTCCAAATTGGGTTGGGGCGCCGTGTGCAACGGGCGCGCAGCCGCAGGCCGGTGGAACCAAGGCCGCTGCGCTGGCACATCAACTGCCTAGAGCTGCTGGCTGTTCGTCTTGCCCTGAAGAAATTTCTTCCGATGATTCGTGGCAAACATGTCCTGGTCAGGACAGACAGCACCACGGTGGTGGCTTACATAAACCGCCAAGGCGGAGCACGCTCCCCACATGTCACAGCTCGCCCGTCGTCTCCTCCTTTGGAGTCAGCAGCGACTGGAGTCGCTGGCGCCACTCACATCCCGGCAACCTCAATGTGATAGCGGACGCGCTGTCAAGACAAACCTTGCCTGGCGGAGAGTGGAGGCTCCACCCCCAATCGGTCCAGCTGATTTGGGACAGGTTCGGCAAGGCCCAGGTAGATCTGTTTGCCTCCCAGGAAACCTCCCACTGTCCGCTCTGGTATGCCCTCACAGAGGCTCCCTGGGGACAGATGCTCTGGCTCACAGCTGGCCCGTGGGGCTGCGCAAGCACGCTTTTCCCCAGTGAGCCTTCTTGCACAGGTGCTATGCAAGGTCAGGGAGGACAAGGAGCAAGTCACTCTGGTGGCCCCCTACTGGCCCAACCGGACGTGGTTTTCGGATCTTACGCTCCTTATGACAGCCCCTCCCTGGCGAATTCCCCTGAGGAAGGACCTTCTTTCTCAGGGACGGGGCACGCTCTGGCACCCGCGCCCAGACCTCTGGAAACTCCACGTCTGGTCCCTGGACCGGGACGCGGAGGGTCTAGCCGACCTACCTTTAGCCGTCATAGACACTATTAACCAAGCCAGAGCCCCTTTGACCAGGCATCTTTACGCCCTGAAGTGGCGTCTGTTTGCGAACTGGTGTTCTTCCCGAGCCGAAGACCCGCAGAAGTGCGCAGTTAGGTCAGTGCTCGTGTTTCTTCAGGAGAGGCTGGAGAGGAGGCTGTCCCCCTCCACCCTCAAGGTGTATGTTGCTGCTATCGCGGCCCACCATGACACGGTAGACAGCAAGTCTCTTGGCAAGCACGACTTAATCGTCAGGTTCCTAAAAGGTGCCCGGAGGATGATTCCTCCCGGCCTAACCTATTTCCCTCCTGGGATCTCTCGGTCGTCCTGAGGGGACTCGGAGACCCCCTTCGAGCCGCTTGACTCAGTTGGACTCAGGGCCCTCTCTCTCAAGACCGCCCTGCTGATCGCGCTCGCCTCCATCAAGAGGGTCGGGGACCTGCATGCGTTCTCTGTTAGCGACGCCTGCCTGGAGTTCGGTCCGGCAGACACTTTCGTGATCCTAAGACCGCGACCGGACTACGTGCCCAAGGTTCCTACCACACCCTTCAGGGATCAGGTGGTGAACCTGCAAGCGCTGCCCTGGGAGGAGGCAGACCCAGCCCTCTCACTGCTGTGTCCGGTACGTGCCTTACGTATTTACCTGGACCGCACACAGAGCACCAGACGCTCTGAGCAGCTCTTCGTCTGCTTTGGGGGACAGCAGAAAGGGAACGCTGTCTCCAAGCAGAGACTCGCCCACTGGGTTGTCGATGCCATTTCCCTGGCTTATCACACCCAGGCCGTGCCCCCCCCTTTGCGGGTCCGAGCCCACTCCACCAGGAGTGTTGCGTCCTCATGGGCACTGGCTAGGGGCACTGCCCTAGCAGACATTTGTAGAGCCTAACACTTTTGCGAGATTCTACAATCTCCGAGTTGAGTCAGTTTCGTCCCGTGTTCTCTCAGGTACCGAGCCCGTAGAACTCGGTGACACGCCGACGATCTGACCGGGTGGATCGCTTGCACCCAGCGCCCTTCCCCCTAACCAGGGGAAACAGTGCGCCTTCTTCCCAGGAGATTCCAGGCTTGGGACACTGGTTGGCTCCTCCCTAGCCCTTGCGGGTCGCAGTTCTCGTGGAGGGACTCGCCGACCCAAACCACTCGCGGTACCGCTAGCTACCCTGTACTGGTATAGGGGCCCCACAGGTAAGGCCTCCTGCTCGGACTCCCCTGTGTGTAAAACCACGGTTCTGTCCCCTCACGTGAGTTGACGCCGTGTTTCCCTTAGGCAGTCACAGCTGCCTCAGGTGCCGTGCTGTATGCTCCCCTCTCTGAGGCTGGTGCTACCACCAGCACTACTGTTCAGCATAAGGCCTAGGTATAGGCCATGCGATGTATGTGCCACTCAAATTTGCCTCCCCTCCGGTAGGTGTGGCCTCCGCAGGGTCTTCCCCGCCCTACCAAGGGCTAAGACCCCCTTCCCTCAATGCGTGTAAGGGCCCCGGCCGTAGTTGCTCTATGCGAGAAACATAGAGAAAAAGAGGCCCAGCCAGGCTGGCCCGCTCCCATGTTGGCGGCCGTCACCTTGTTCCCTCCTCCGGGTAACGATAAGGAATCCTGATGGCTTAAATGGGGCATTGGGGAAGAGTACGTGCGGCTGATACAGTTGGTCGTTCTGCACGTAGGAATACCTGCTCGCTCCTGTATCAGCGGATCACGTACACGGCTCAGCGCATGGCGCTTTTAAGTGGACCCCTAGTGTCGTTCTCTGACACATCGTAAGAGAGCGACAGAAGGGGAACGTCTAGGTTACGTATGTAACCTCAGTTCCCCGATGGAGGAACGAGACGTTGTGTCCCCCTTGCCACGTCGCTGAGCCGAGCCCCTGTTGTGGCCGGACCATTTCCGGCTCCTCAGAAAAATCCTGAATGAACTCCCGTATTTGCGCCGCTTAAATACCCGTATGTCCGGGGGCGGGACATGCAAATACTGGCTGCCAACTCTCATTGGCCTTTTTTCATAGTACAGAGGTGAATATCGGCGCTCAAGAGAGACCCCTAGTGTCGTTCTCTGACACAACGTCTCGTTCCCTCCATCGGGGAACTGAGGTTACATACGTAACCTAGACGTTTCAGCACTAAAACCTGCTGTGTCTTGAGTATTAAAATGAATTAATTGTCATTCCTTTCTGCACAAGCATGTGTCCTTTCTATGTAAATTAAGCTAATTTATAGATTGCTCTTTTTTTTTTTTCTTCACAAAACTGGGCCTCCTTATAGAAATAAGCCTCATACACAAAAATCAAAGCTATTTACCCAGCGCAATTTACATTGCCCGAGGATCTCACCGCCCCAGGAAAGCAGGTGGTAAACTGTCATTTATGTAAAAGAGACATTTGTGTACATTTTCTGCTGATCATGACAGCAGGAATTCATCAAATAATGATTAAATGATGGAGAAGAACTTTTATAATCTGACTTGTGCATCTAGATGTATCTGGTGTAGTCAAGCAAAAATAAAATTATATTTTCTTTTCTTTTTTTTTAAGTTTAAGGACAAGATTCATTTAATGTCATATATTAGTGTTCATTATTATTAATTGCATTTTTTCTGGTGATGTTGTGGAGAGAGAGAAAAAGACAGATATAGATTTAAACTTAGATAGATATGGAACAATCAGTTATAATAATAATAATAATAGTAGTAGTATAATACTAGTAATAATAATAATAATAACAATAATAGTAGTAGTAGTGGTAGCAGTAATAATAATAAAAACAATAATAGCAGTAGTAGTAGTGCTAACAATAATATCATCTCAGCTTTATTACATTTTAGACTAGTGAATAAAATGATTGGTGATATACGAAGCTCCACTATCGCCAGGGAGCACATCCACAGACACCAACCCCAAATCGAATCCCCCTGGCCCCCCTCTCCCGCCGCAGGCACAACCCAATCCTGTACCAGCGGTTAAGCCTCTATGTCTTCCTCCACAAAGGATACTGGGGCATCATGACAGGCACCTCCAAATCAATCTCACCTGGTCTGGTTGTGACCCGGCAGATGACCAGAAATTATTATTTGGCTGACCTTTTTAGATTACAATCTTTTGCTGGAATTGTGGTGTGTACCAGTTAGCTCCCCAGCCAGAGACACCACATCCAACCCAGATAGCACTCCAACACAGTCACGTTAAAATAAGAGAAGGGACCGCCGGCAGATACGGCAAAGGGAGGGGCCAGGCAAACCAAAAATCACACAGGTAATGCCTATGCCGATAACATGTGCCAAACGCACCCACCGACAGTACAAGAGCAGTCTCCAGACCCAGACAGTTAATAAAGTATATAAATTATGTGTATAAATAGAATGTTTTTGGAATTGGGTTTTATAAGGGAGGCAGGTGGGAGGGATGATAGATTGTTCTATACTAATATAACTATCAGTACTACCACCACTACTACCCCATCAACAATAACAATAATAGCATTAACTATACCAATTAAATGCATAATTTACATGCAAAGAAAATAAATGAAATATATTATAGCATATAAACTTATTTTTTTTGCACACTTTTGGACGTGCACTTTATATAGGTTTGTTATTTAGTTGTGTAGTCTCATGTGGTTCTGTGTTTGTCCTATGTTGTTTTATGTAGCACCATGGTCCTGGAGGAACGTTGTCTCGTTTCACTGTGTACTGTACTAACAGCTAGTTTCTCTTTTTTTTTTTTTTTTTTTTGTCCCTTTATTAGAGTAAAATATGGAAATACAACAACATAAATAGGAGATATTTCATTTTGTTTAAAGTGTAATATGAAATTAGAAATATGTTTGGTTTAAGTTTTCGTGTTTCAATATATTAAATAAATTTTTAAAGCAAAAATCAACTGGTAGAAGTGAAGTGTGTGCTAAAAGAAGAGTTATAAATCATGATCAATGTTTTTGCAGACAACTAAAGCAGCCTAATTGTGGGTTGGAGGATAAATTAGGTGTATGCCTGGCTAAATAGATGAGTCTTTAGTCTAGACTTAAACTGAGGGAGTGTGTCTGCATCTCGAACAGTGTTAGGGAGACTATTCCATAGTTTAGGAGCCAAATATGAAAAGGATCTACCTCCTTTTGTGGATTTTGATATTCTAGGAACTATTAACACGCCAGAATTTTGCGATTGTAATGAACGTGTTGGAATATAGCGTGACAGAAGATCACTTAAGTACTCCGGAGCTAGACCATTCAAAGCTTTGTACGTAGTTAACAGAATTTTAAAATTAATACTGAATTTAAGTATAGCTTAAGGTAGCCAATGTAATGATGATAAAATGCGGATAATATGATCATAATTCTCGGTTCTTGTTAGCACTCTGGCTGCTACATTTTGAACCAATTGAAGTTTATTTATTGATTTTGCTGGACATCCTCCCAGTAATGCATTACAATAATCTAGTCTTGAGGTCATGAACGCATGAATTAGTTTTTCGGCATCAGCAACAGAGAGCATGTGCCATAATTTAGCAAGATTTCTTAGGAGAAAGAATGCTGTTTTACAAATATTGGTAATTTTATTTTCAAAGACAGATGTAACAGTACATCCATCGAGAGTCAAATTATATTTTAGTGGCTTATTTTTAGAGGTTTTTGGTCCAATAATTAGTACCTCTGTTTTGACGGAATTGAGTAGAAGGAAATCATTTATTTCATTGATACATAGATATCTCCCAGGGGAACCATATAGAAGGAAAAGGCCTTAAGGCTTGTAGGCCCTAAATCTGATCTCTGTGGCACTCCATACTTTACTTTTGTTTGGTTTGACAATTCCTCATTTACATAGACAAAGTGGTAGCGTCAAGTCAAGTCAATTTTATTTGTATAGCGTCTTTCACAACACACGTCGTTTCAAAGCAGCTTTACAGAAAATCATGCATTAAAGAAGATAAAACTGTAATATCTATAATGTCGATGAGTCATCATTGTGTAATTAGATAAAATATGATTTTGAATTGTGTTTAAAAATAAATAAATAATTGTATTTATATCTTTTAGCGGTCTGCTAAATAGGAACTAAACCATGCTAATGCAACTTCACAAATGCCAACATAATTCTCTAGCCTATTCAAAAGAATGTTGAGGTCATCAGTGACTCCCTTCCTAAAAGATATAGGCAGCTATATATTTGAATGTATAAAGACTATAAAGTCTTTGTTTTGACTAACTTTAGTTCCCTGAAAGGAGGGTATGAGACACAGTATCAGGAGCTGACTTTGAGAACTCCTTGCAGAAGTGATAATCTTTGAGGCCCGGATGGAATCATGCCAGTCTTATTGACAGATGGTGCTTGAAGCTCCATCGAAGCACTAAACCAGAGCACAATGCCATTTCAGAAGGATTTTTCAACTGAAGGGAGGAGGCATCGCTCTGTCCCTTAACAGCGAGAAATCAGTTGTGAGGAAGGCTACCAACATCTCGTTCCCTTCTTTCTCAGTTGTAATGAGAAGTTCCCATTCAAGTCGGTCACTTTGATGCTGTGTTAATAGCTGATGCTATAGTAATAGTATACCATAACGCCGTGCTACTGATTCCGATGCACTAAAGTGTAAAAATTACACTGGAGTGGTTCTCAAACCTGTCCTGAAGGCCCCTCAAGAGACACACATTTTGGATGTCTCTTTAATCAAACACACATGATTAAACTCATCAGTACATTAGTGGAGACTCCAAGACTTAAACCTGATGTCAGAAAAGGGCAACATATAAAATGTGCAGTGTTGGGGGACATACAAGACTGGATTTTGAACCACTACAAGCAGTACCCATTAGACAACAGGTTAGTGAAACGCAATGAAATATCATCCCATTAATATTGACAAATAGGAAGGAACAGTTAAAAACATCTAGGTTGCCAACCTGGCAAAAACATTTCCAAAAATGTCACTAGCCAGTCATGGTAAAAGCATTGAAAATAAGCTCCAGGCAACCAGGGTGCAGCTGATAGAGGACCCGGACACCAGGGCAGACCAGGTGACCAGGGGGGAGCTGGCAGAGGACCTGGAGACCAGGGTGAACCAGGCATAAATAGCGGAGGGTCCGTGTGGATCAGGAGACCTGGGTTGATCTGGTGGGAGACCATGGCGAATCCGGCTTTGGAGCAGGGCCTGACGAGACAGCGTTGCATGGAGAGGCTGAAAAGGCAGTGTGGAATATTGGACTCTCAGAGGGCGGAGCTGCTAGGGACTCAGGGGGTAGAGACATTTATGGCAGTGTCTCAGGGGGTGGAGCCACTGGAGGCAGAGATGCAGGGGCGGAGCCAATGGAGGCGGAGACTCAGGGGCGAAGCCGCTGGAGACTCTGGGGGTGGAGCCGATGGAGGCTCAGGGTACTTGGAGGTCAAGGCGGCTAGAAGTGTATAGTTCTTGAAGGGGGGGCATCCTCTCAGCAGTCCGACCTGTCCTTTGTAGCCTTCTGATGTCTGATTTCATAGCTGAACCAAACCAGACAGTTATTGAAGTGTAGAGGACAGACTCAATGACTGCAGAGTAGAACTGAATTAGCAGCACCTGTTGTAGGTTGAACCTCCTCAGCTGGCGAAGGACATACAAACTCTGTGTCTGTAGTCATTAAGTCCTGTGATTTTTGGTTTCTTTGGGACAGGAATAATGATTGATTCAGCATGTTAATTCACACTGCTCCAGTGATCTATTGAAGATCTGTGTGAAGATGGGGGCCAGCTAGTTAGCACAGGATCAAAGACACACTGGTGAGACACCTTCTGGGCTTGAAGCTTTCCTCATCTTTTGTTTCTGAAAGACCCAGCTCACATCATCTTCACAGATCTTAAGTGCATGTTGAGTAGCAGGAGGAGGGAGGAGGTGGGTAGCAGGAGGTGTTTTTGTTTGTGTGAATTGAAGGTCAGAGTGAGACACGGGGTGGGAGATTGGACCTTTCCAATCTTCAGTGGAACACATTCAGGTTATCAGCCAGTTGTTGGTCCACCACAGGGTTGGGAGTAGGAGTCCTGTAATAGCCACTCCACACTGATGCATGGCCGTTAGCTGAAATCTTGTTTTTCAATTTCTCAGAGTATCTTCTTTTAGCCACTCTGATTTCATTATTCAGTGTGTTCCTGGCCTGATTGTACAAGACTTTATCCTCACCCCTGTAAGCATCATCTTTGGCCTGATGAAGCTGCCTGAGCTCTGCTGTGAACCAAGGTTTGTTTTTTGTTGAACTTTAAATAAGTCCTAGTATAAATGCACATATCCTCACTGAAACTGATATATGATATAACAGTATTTGTGAGCTCATCCAGATTGGTGTCTGCATCCTCAAAAACATTCCAATCCTTGCAATCGATTTTGGTCCATCTCTTAACAGTCCTTATTACTGGCTTGGTTGAATTAAATTTCTGCCTGTAGTTTGGAAGAAGATGAACCAGACAGTGATCAGAGATTCCCAAAGCTGCTCAAGGGACAGAGCAATATGCATCCTTTATTGTTGTGTAGCAATGATCCAGTATGTACCTGTCTCTGGTGGGGCATGTAATGTTCTGTTTGTATTTGGGCAGTTCACATGTGAGATTTGCTTTGTTATTATGCCCCTTTTCACAATATGTAATTTAAATCTTTGGTGTGCCCAGAATGTGTCTGTGAAGTTTCAGCTCAAAATACCCTACAGATCATTTATAATACCATGTTGATAATGTGAGCTGTTTTTGTGTGTGTGTGTCTTTAAATGCAAATGAGCTGGTGCTCCATGCCCCGTATCCAGAATAGGGTGGAGTTTTGACATCTCTGCTTCGGATAACTAGACATCATAAGCAAAGTAATGTGTCTTTGTACAGAATCTGTGAACAGATTGTTCTTGATTAATGGGGATTGAAAAAAGGACTGGGTGGATTTTATCATTATAGGGTGGTTGTGTACACACACTACCAACACACATTTATGTTCAAACACCATGTAAAAGTGAATTTTGCATAATAGGTCCCCTTTAAAATCCCCAAGAATAATAATAGCTGAGTCCGGGTATTGTTGTTCTGTGTCTGTGAATTGATCGGTCAGCTGTTGCGGCGCTGTGTTTACACATGCGTTTGGCAAGATATACACACTCACCAGAATAAACGAGGAAAACTACCATGGCAAGTAGAATGGCTTACAGTTAATAAAGAGCGCTTCTAAAATAGGACAGCACAGGAGCAGGGTGTCACGAATAGCGGTAGGACAACGAGGGAGACAAAGGTTGAGGATCCACAAGCAGTAACTTTATTAAATAAACAAACACAAAGGAAAACCCACGATGGGGAAATAAACATAAACAAGGAACTCGGGAAGTGAACACAGAGCAGACTTTAAACAAACTTTCCATAACAAACAACAATCGACAGTGACTGAACAAACAGGCAGGGTATAAATACAAGAAAGGACCAATGAACAAACAGAACTCAAAATAACATGATAAGGTGATGAACAGAAACCAATGGGAAACTTAACGAGGACAGGTGAAAACAATGAACAATGAACACGAGGGCTAACAAGACTGTGGAGTTACAGACGGGTCAAAAGTGAAGACTATGGAGTAACAAAAGTGACACAAATGGAAAACAAAAGGGGAAACAGTAAAACAAGACAAGGTCATACGTTACATATCCCCCCCTCTAAGGATCGGATCCCAGACGATCCAAAGCGAAAAACAAAACCCAAGACAAAAAACCATAGAAAACAAAATGATGGCACCGGGGGCAGACAGACAGACCAGGGGGGGCACATGAGCAGGGAGGCAGTCCAAGGGGCACAGAGGACAGGCAGGAAGTCCAAGGGGGGCAACGAGGGGAAGTTAAACAGTCCACGGGGGCACAAAGGGAAAAGAGACAGTACACGGGGCCAATTAGGCAGTCCCTGGGGGCGTGTGCAGGGAACCGGGTCAGGTGGCCTGGGGGGCGTCCACCGGGTAGGGACAGGTTTGGGTGGTCTGGGAGATGGCCGTTGAGCCAGGGCCGGTTCAGGGGGCCTGGGAGGAAGCCACAGGACAGGGACAGGTCGAGGAGGCCTGGGAGACGGCCACAAGACAGGGACAGGTCTAGGAGGCCTGGGAGGCGGCCATCGGACAGGGACAGGTCCAGGAGGCCTGGGAGGCAGCCTCAGGACAGGGACAGGTCCCGGAGGCGGAGCTGAGAGGGGCTCTGGAGATGAAGCTGAGGGAGGTTCTGGAGGCTCAGGAGGCGGAGCTGAGGGAGGCTCTGGGGCCTCAGGAGGCTTTAGGGGCAGAGACCTGGAAGGCTCGGGAGATGGAGCTGAGGGAGGCTCAGGAGGCGGAGCCGAAGGAGGCTGGGGAGGCGGAGCTGTAGGAGGCTCGGGAGGTGGAGCCGTAGGAGGCTCGGGAGGTGGAGCCGTCGAAAGCTCTGGAGACTCGGGGAGCAGAGCCATAGGAGGCTCAGGAGACGGAGCCGTGGGAGGCTCGGAAGTCTCTGGGAGAAAGGCCGCGGAGGACTCGAGAGGCTTGAGGGGCGGAGCCCTGGAAGGCTCGGGAGATGGAGCCAAAGGAGGCTCGGGAGTCGGAGCTGTAGGAGGCTCGGGAGGCGGAGCCGAAGGAGGCTCGGGAGGCGGAGCTGTAGGAGGCTCGGGAGGTGGAGCCGTAGGAGGCTCGGGAGGTGGAGCCGTAGAAAGCTCTGGAGACTCGGGGAGCAGAGCCATAGGAGGCTCAGAAGACGGAGCCGTGGGAGGCTCGGGAGGCTCTGGGAGAAAGGCCGCGGAGGACTCGAGAGGCTTGAGGGGCGGAGCCCTGGAAGACTCGAGAGGTGGAGCCCTGGAAGGCTCGAGTGACTTGAGGAGCGGAGCTCTGGAAGGCGGAGCCCTGGGAGGCTCGAGAGGCGGAGCCCTGGGAGGCTCGAGAGACTTGAGAGGCGGAGCCCTGGGAGGCTCGAGAGGCGAAGCCCTGGAAGGCTCGAGAGGCTCGAGAGGTGGAGTCCTGGAAGGCTCAGGAGGCGGAGCCCTGGAAGGCTCGGGAGGCGGAGCCCTGGAAGGCTCGGGAGGCTCGGAAGGCGGAGCTCTGGGAAGCTCGGGAGGCTCGGAAGGCAGAACTCTAGGAAGCTCGGGAGGCGGAACTCTAGGAAGCTCGGGAGGCGGAGCTCTGGAAAGCTCGGGAGGTGGAGCTCTGGAAAGCTCGGGAGGAGGAGCTCTCGAAAGCTTGGGGGTTCGGACTCTTGGACGGGCGCGACCACTGGCGCTGGCCTTTGGACGGTCACGGCTACTGGCACTGGCTCTTGGATGGTCACGGCTACTGGCACTGGCTCTTGGACAGTCGCGGCTACTGGCACTGGCTCTTGGACAGTCGCGGCTACTGGCACTGGCTCTTGGACGGTCGCGGCTACTGGCACTGGCTCTTGGACGGTCACGGCTACTGGCACTGGCTCTTGGACGGTCGAGGCTTCAGGTGCTGGCTCAGGGACGGTCGAGGCTACAGGCGCTGGTTCATTGACGAATGAGGCAGTAGGCACTGGCTCGCCGACCGGGGAAGGTGTTGGTTCTGGCCCACAGACCTGGGCAGGCGTGGGCTGGGAGGCGGAAGCTCGTCTTCTCCTCCTCCTCTGGGCAGACGAGGTTGACCGTGTGGGTTCCGGGGAAGTGGCTGGCGTGGGGGTTTGCTCGCTGACATGTGGAGCTGGTGTGACTGGGAGCGCCAGGGATGGCTGAAGGGTCTCCCCTGTGGGTGGTGAGGTAAAGTCCTCCTCAGCAACGCCCACAGTGAGTGGCGAGCCGCACACCAGTAACGTCTCCTCAAGGAAGTCGCAGAGAGTCCAGCCTCGCGTGTCCTGTGGCAACCGCTCCTTCAAGGAAGTGTTCAAATTACCCCTGAAGAAGGCCACCAGGGCTGAGTCCGGGAAGTTCGAGACATTTGCCAGCTTGAGGAAGACGCTAACGTGTTCTTCAATCAGACGGTCTTCTTGTCTTAGGTTGAGTAGAAGAAAGTTAGCCCGTTGAACTGCTGGATCCATTTATGCGGTCGATCGTTCTGTCACGAATAGCGGTAGGACAACGAGGGAGACAAAGGTTGAGGATCCACAGCCAGTAACTTTATTAAATAAACAAACACAAAGGAAAACCCACGATGGGGAAATAAACATAAACAAGGAACTCGGGAAGTGAACACAGCTAGAATGGGAGGAGCTGAAGTTAGGTTGCAGGATGGTAATCCAGGAATGCAACATGGAGAGGGTGGAGGAATTGTTACATTGTGACATGTATCCTTGTTGTATAATCCACTGGTATGATGATCAAAGAAGGTACACGTGTCACATTTGGAGATAGGGTGTGCCACCCATGGGATTCCTGCTCCTACTGAGGGTGCGTGTGGCATGCAAACGTCCTTTCCTGCAAACAAGGCACTTCTTGACATATTCATCAGCTCTAAGAATATGTTGTTTCTGGAGTCCACACTTTGTGCGATGTCCATGATGGTTAGAAATGTGACAATCTTGATCATGTTGATGGATGACTGAAGATTCCGTATGTGAGTCTCTGTGTTGTGTATTTTTTTTTTTTTTTTTTTCGTTCTTCTTGTGATACTGGGCTTGGCAGTGGGTCTAGTTGTTTTCTGGAAGTTGTGGCCTCATACACAGGTGAGGAGGTCGATGCCCATGGGTCTCGGGACAGCCATCAAGTGGTATCTGCAAAGAGGGTAGAAAGAAAAACAAAAGACAGTAGAGCAGTATTTGTTCAAACACCAGGGTTGTGTCCTAAAACAAAAGACAGTAGAGCAGTATTTGTTCAAACACCGGGTTGTGTCCTTTTCTGAGTCTGCTAATGTTGTTCCTTCTTTCCCTATTTCATAATTCCTTTGACACCTAAAGAACAGTGAGGTAAGGATGGACTAGTGGATGGGGAAGGCCTATGAGGGAGTCTTCACCACAGGGTTTGTCCCCAATGCATATTGCATTCGGTTCTTCCCTGGGCTCCTCACTGGTCTGTGTCCTATCCTATCCCTGTAGGTGGGGAACAACTTTGCAGTGTGACACATGAGTCCAGGTTTTCTTTCCTGACACAATACTGCAGCTGCTGTAATCAACATCACTTGATGTGGTCCATGCCACTTAGGCTCTAATGGCTTATTTCTGAATGTCTTTATCATGACCCATTGACCTGGGATGATTGTGTGTCCACCTTCTGGTGGAGTTTGCCAACACGACTCAACTCTCTCTTTGGCACTCTGTACTGCCTTTGTGAGGTTTTCACAGTAGCGATCAGGGCATCTGAGGCAATGTGTACATCAGCATTTCTAAGATCAATCACACCTGGCATTTGCATTGGGCATCCAGTAATAATCTCATGAGGGCTCAGTCCTACTGATCTGTTAGGTGACGCTCTCATACTACACAGTACTGCTGGCAGCGCTTCTACCCATGGTACTCCTTCCTGATGCATTTTGCTTAGCCTGGTTTTAATTGTTCTGTTACATCGTTCAACCTGTCCTGATGCTTGTGGTCTGTATGGGCAGTGAAGATTCCACTTAATCTTCAACATTCTAGACACTTCCTTGACTACCTGTCCTGTGAAGTGTGTACCTTGATCTGAGTCAATGCAATCTGGTAATCCCCATCTGGGTATGAAATCAGTGACAAGACATTTAGCAGTATGTGCAGCTGTAGCACACCCTGTTGCATAAGCTTCTACCCATCTAGAGAACTTATCTATTACTACCAAAACGTCAGTTTTTCCCTTACACGGAGGCAATGATATGTAGTCAACTTGCAGGTGACGAAATGGTCCTGGTGGAGCTGGGGTATGTATTGCTGGTGTAGTAGCTGCTGGTACCTCATTATGTTTCTGACATGTAACACACCTCTTTGCTGTTTCAGTGGCTACATTTCTGAATTTTGGATTCCACCATTGATTAGAGAACCTGTGATTCATTGTTGCTGGACCACTGTGACCCAAATTGTGTATTTGTTGAGCCAAATATGGCAGCAGTGATTCGGGAGCAACATACTTTCCCCCTTTGGTCCAGCAGCCAGATGAATCCACTGTGGCTCCTTTGTCTAACCATGTCCATGCTTCATACAGAGGAACGTCTTTGTACAGATCAATTATTGATTCAGGAGGCAGAATTGTCTTCTGTGCTATACTACCTGAACACACTTGTACAGTTGCATAGGAACAAGCTTGTTTAGCTGCTACATCAGCAAGAGCATTACCTTTAGCTTTCATTGTATTAGTGGTGAGATGTGCTTTCACTTTGATTACTGCCAATTTCTTTGGAAGTTTCATGGCAAACATTAGATCTTTCACTAATCCAGCATGCTTAATGGGGATCCAGCAGAAGTTAGAAACTGTCTGGTTTGCCAAATGATACCAAAATCATGAATGACCCCAAAAGCATACCTGGAATCTGTGTAGATATTTGCAACTGATCCTGAAGCTAGTGTGCATGCTCTTGTTAAGGCTACTAGTTCTGCAGCTTGTGCTGAAAAATGATCTGGAAGACGACCTGAAGCAACCACTTCAGTGGTGGACGTTACTGCATAACCTGCTCGTCTGTTACCTTCAATTACTTGAGCTGACCCATCAACAAACAACTCAAATTCTGAATTCTCTATGGGAGTTTCTTTTACTTCACTCGTAGATGTATATGTAAGCGTAACACAATCATGTGTCATTTCGCCTTCATCCTCTAACAAAACTTCAGTCATTGCAGACATCATACATGAGGATGGGTTCATGACTGGTGCACGCTGTAGAACTATATTCAGGGCTGTGAGAGTTGCTAACCAATTTCCCCAACGAGAGGAAGTGACAGAAGTGACTTTTGCTTGATTCATTAGTGCGGACACTGCGTGAGGGCATCTTACGTTTACAGTCTGTCCTAACACCATTCCTGATGAAGCCTGAAGCGCTAGATGAACTGCCTGTACTGCTCTGAGGCATGGGCCCATACCTTGAGCGACTATGTCAAGTTTACCAGAATAGTAATGAATTGGGCGTAAACTGCCCCCATGATCTTGCATTAAACATGCAGTCATGAAGCTTAAATGTTCATGGACATAAAGAACAAAGGGTCTATCAGTTTGTGCAATTCCCAATGCTGGGGCTTGACATAGTGCTCTCTTCAAATCATTGAACGCTTTGAGGTGAAGTTCTTCCATACAAACAGTATCTGAATCTTTACCATGGCCTTTTAACAAGTCATAGAGAGGCTGAGCAATCGAGGCATATTCTTCAATTCACAGTCTACAGTAACCTGCTGTTCCTAAAAATGAGCGGAGTGTTTTAATGGTAGTAGGCGGAGGTATGGATTTGACTGAAGCCGCTCGATCCTGTGTGATGGATCTATTTCCTGCACCAATTGTTTGACCCAGAAATATGACTTGCTTTTTAGCAATTTGAGCTTTGTGAAAACTGCATTTTTTGTCCTTTTTTTATGCAAATAGTCCAACAATGCTGCCAATTCAGTTTGATGTACCTCGTGATCTGTTGAGGCAATCAAAATATCATCGACATATTGGATCATAGTGGACTGTTTTACCGGACATTCTGGGTCACACAAATCACGTCTGACAGCCTGATGGTATATAGTTGGGGAGTTTTGAAATCCCTGTGGCAAACGTGTCCACTGGTATTGTTCATAGTCAACTGTAAACGCTAACCATGGCTGGCTGTCAGAGTGCAACGGTACAGAAAAGAATCCATTAGACATATCAATTACTGAAAAAATCTTACACTTCAATGGCAAGCCATTACAAATTGTAGAAGGATCTGCCACTAGAGGGGTGATTTTATCAATATGTTTATTGGCTACTCTGTAGTCTATTGTAAGTCTCCATGTTGCATTGGACCTTATTGATTGGATATTGTTTGGTGACCGGAGGTGGTGTTCCTGTCAATTTGACTGGTTCTACACCTGTCAACAAACCACAATCATCCTTGTCTTTAGCCCAAATTGGATGATTCTGTAAGAAAGCATACTCTGGAGGGATTGCATTATTGGTAGAAACTTGTGCTGAGCAAATTTTAATGCTAGCAGATTCTGAGGACATGTCTAAAGTTAGATGTACTTGTCTCAGGAGATTTTCGGGCCAAATTGTACCTCTATGGGCGGGGTTTCATACAAAACAGAATCTTCACCTATTACGCCAGTTAAAGAAAGTTTGGTTTTCTTGTACGGGATGTCTAAACTTTTAGCCAATTTTGTAGGAATTACTGTAATTTCTGCACCTGTATCAAGCAAAAAATCAATCTCTTTCTCTCGTATGCTACCTTTCACAAAAATTCTTTGTCATTATGATGGATTACAGGGGAAAGGTAGCTACTCACAGCCCCAACAATTAGTTTTTTTCCTGGTCTTGTTGTGCTCTTAGAAGTGCCTGAACGAGCTGTCCTAAAGTTTCAGTGGACACTTGCTGAACTGCTTCAGGGTTGTAAGCAGGCGGGGGAGGAGCAGAATTATGCATAGCATTTCTATTTGCATATTGTAACTTCTTCCTACACTCTTTCTCCCAATGTCCTAATTTTCCACAGTAGTGGCATTTGCCTTCTTTTTTAGACCACCTGTTTTTTTTGTTTTTCTGTGCTAAATGTAGCTGCTGCTGCTACTCTCACTTTGGCTTTAACATCAGCATCTCTTTCCCATGTAGCCAACCTGTCTAGGTTACTTCTAAGAGTTCTGTTAGACCAAGTGAGATCTAGGAATGGCAAGGCTCTTCTGTACTCAGCTAAAAGGCCATCTGACCAGATGCGGACTAGGGGTCCCTTGTCATCTAACACACTTTCAGAATTATCAACAATTCCACTGTAAGTTACAGCTGACTGACAAAACCTTTCAGTGTATTCACTCACAGTTTCTTCTTTCTTTTGTACACAGCTAGTGATTCTTGACCAGTCTATTTTGGGTCCCATGATATTCTTTAGAATTTTCAAAACACCTTCTCTTATATCGCTTCTACTGGCATGCCGTAGTTCAGAAGTCACTGCAGATTCAAAACTGTTGAATTCAGATTCAGTCAAAATTTGTGACATTAACTGTGTGACTTCTGTTAACGACATGTCATATAGACGCATTTTGTTGATCAATGCTCTTCTAAATTCAGAAAACTGTGTGCGTGCTGAGGGTAAGCTCTGGGATAGTCTCTCTATATCTTTAGGTCCAAGCGCTTTTGTGACTGTTTGTATTTGGACAACAGAAGAGTTGGTAGAAACACTTTCAGTTCCCTCAATTCCCTGAGATCGTCTCCTAGCACCACACACATTGACTGAATTTACAGGCACAGCAGTTACGGATTGGAGAGCTACATCTGTGGTTCAATTTCTTGGTTAAAGAGGATACTCTAGCACGGAGCTCTTTGTTCTCTTTCTCTAGCTCTGAGTTATGCTTAGACTGTTGTGTAGCAAGTGCTAAACAAAATTCTCTGTGGCAGCAGATAATGCCTTTCACATTGTTCTTGCAAATACTTGCTCCTAGTACCTTTTTACACTCATCTACTGACCAAGTCTTGTCTGGATGAATCTCATATTTCTTAGTTAGTTCTTGTCTAACATTCTCAGTGAAAATTAGAGGTTCAGTTGTTCTCCTAACAGTGTTTTGAATTCACTATCTGACCACAAAGGGGGAGGTCGCAAGACCACCTTTTTCAGTTGTGGGGATTAGTCTAGCACTTTTCTTAAACATTTTGTGGATTTTCTTTGTTCTGTTATCACACAAACAAACACTAAAACGTCTCTGATCAACAGAGGGTACACTTGTTAACACAGTTCAACTATTGTTAACCTTCTTTGACCCAAGCAAAGGATAACACAAATTACTAGCACTTTATGCTAATCTTCTCTGTCTAAAAACAGAGGGTAACAAATATTCTTCTCTGCAGATACAGAGGATAAACAAAATATTAACCTTTTATGCTAATCTTCCCTGCCTGAAAACAACAGAGGGTAACCAATATTAACACGTAATGCTAATCTTCTCTAAAAAGACAATTTTAGAGGATAACTTAGTTAACCAAACCTACAGCTGTCTGTTAACCCTTCTCTGACGGCGCAGAGGATTTGTACTGGTCTTAAAGGTTCTTTTGGATAGAGAAGCACTCACCAAACTTTGGTTGTAAGAAAGATTCAGGCTGGAATGCAGTCAGATCTTTGTTGAGCTTGAAGTTTCAATCTGGATTCAGGTGAGTAGCTCTATCCAGGTCACGGCACCAAAACTGTTGTAAACTTCTTATCCTTCTAGAGAGTGGGAAACTCAGAAGGTAAGACCAGGAGACTCGGTTGTATCTTCAAGCAGGATTCTTTATTGAGAAATTCGTGCTGTCAGCAGCTGCAGGGACCAACATCTCACTAAGGGAACTTTACATTGTAATTTATACATGCATTTAGAGGGCAGTGCTTAGAGATAGACACAAAGCACCCAGGTGATAACTTTAAAGCATGCAAATGATGTATACAGGCATAGGAAACCCACCCTAGACTCTAGATTGTTACCAGTCCTAATCCAATCAGCATAACTATTCAGATACAGAGATGCTAATCCAATCAGCCTAACTATTTAGACAACTGGGGCTGGGGCTCCAATAGCCATTAAAAGACAGAGGATGAGATTGTCAGTAGTCTGAATAATTTAATTTACAATAGAGAGAACAGAACTGGAAGGAAATCTCTTGCTGGAATACTCTTTCTAACAGCTGATATATTTATCATTTATACCTTAAATGCTAAATGCAGTCTACTCTACTTTCCCAGTTTATATATATGATTGTGTTTAACATTTTATAAATTTGTAATACAACACATGCAAACCATGTAGGCTTATATCCGCTCTCGTGGCTAAGTCTTACACGGCCTCAGGACAAGCCAGATCGGCCTTGCATACCATGGTGGTTTTGCAGGTCTTTCAGGCAAAAATCATGATGACATTGATGAGCGTGCTCCTGACCTCATGATCTTTAATGAGTTGCACCACCAAAATTACTGCTCAAGCATCAGGAGATCATTGGCCACTATTGCGGACAAAAGTGAGACTTCTTGACATTGCAACTGCTTGGTGTGGCAACTGGGCTTTTTCGGAGACATGATAGACATTTTCTCAGACTACAAAGAAGCACTTGCAGAAAATGAAGCATTTCCTGCCGTCTTGTGCTACAGCCGCTGAAAAGCTGCTTCATGCACAATCTTCGTCAGGCCTGTGCCCTGCCAAATCCCACACTCCTGTGGCCTCAGCCCCTAGAAACCGAGATTTTGTGCCCTCTCTCGCTCTATACAGATGCCTGAGTGTGCTACCGGGCATTTCCAAATGGGTTCTCAAAACCGTCCAAAAAGGTCATACAATCTAGTTTGTGAGGCAGTCGCCTCACATCAACTGCATTCTGTCCTCCACATTTTCAGGGCATGATGCATGATACTTAGCTCAGAGGTGAACCTCCTTGCCAAACAGGCAATAAATGTCGTTCCACCAGTGAACCCTGGAGGGGTTTTACAGTCGTTATTTCCTCATTCCGAAGAATGAAGGCAGCCTAAGGCCAAATATTAGACTTGTGTTATCTGAATTGGACCTTAGCAAGGTTTCTGTTCAGAATGGTCACACGGAAACAGATTCTCACACACATCCATGAGAACTATTGTTTTTTTTTACTGGACCTGAATGACATTTACTTTCATGTTCACATTTCCCCTCGACACAGGCCATTTTTGAGATTTGCTTTTGAGGGGATTTCATGGCAGTTCAAGGTCCTCCCGTTCGGGTTGTCCTTGGCTCCCCGCACAGTCATGAAATGTGCAGATGCAGTACATGCCTCCTTCAGAATGCAGGGTATATGCATCCTGAATTACCTAGACAACTGGCTAATTTTAGCACTGTTGGAGGCTCAGAAGCACAAAGACAAATGTGCACATTCACTCCATTCCCGCACTTGCAAGATTTCAAGCTGGGGAGAATGACTCCTCAAAAAACATTTCAGAGAGCACTCGGGCTGATGGCCACCTCAGTAGCTGCCACACCATTGGGCTTACTGCACACGAGACTCCTTCAGTGCTGGGTCGGTGCGAGGGTGCCATGAAACGCATGGCACCACTGTAAATTACGCCGTTTAGTTGTGCTGTCTCAGTGAAAGAAAGCCACATTTTATCAAACTGGTGTTGCACTGGGCCAAGTGACCATATGCAAGGTAGAGACCTGCACGGGCCAAAAACTCCAGCCCTAGCCCGGCCCTGGCCCGTAGTGTTCAAGCCCTAGCCCGGCCCCAGCGCGACAACATCTGCAATTATTCAGCCCGAGCCTGACGGCAATATTTAAGCTCTCTGACGCGCGCTCTCTCTAATGCATGCACACTCTGATACACGTTAACACATGCTAAGAGGTAAAGTTATTATAGGCCTCAAATATAAAGTTACAGTGCCACTGGCAATCATACCCACAAATATTATTACCGACTATCCATTACAGAGAAGCATAAGCATGCAGTAGATCATAGCCAAGCTATGTGATCCAGCAGCAAATAAGTAAATAAAGATGTACAGCCTACCTTTCTTTGATATGAAGTAACTTAACAGAAACTGGAGAACAATGTTTAAAAGAACTCTTCGCCAACTGGCAAAAACTGGTAAAAAATAAATAATAATCCGTTGAACTGTGAACAGGCTGAACTGTTACTTTTTATTGGCGGTGTTGTGAAGAAAAATAATAATATCCACCGTTGAAGGCTTCAGAGCTATTCTCCTCTCTTCCAGCGTCCTCCCTGCTGTGCTGAAAATACGTTCGCTGCAACTGCTGCTTGCAGGTATGCTCAGCACATGACGGGCGAGTCTTGACAACAAAGGAAGGGTCTTATGTTCACTCCACCAACCCAGCAAATCTCGGTTGTCATATTCCGTGCTGGAGTTAAGGTTGAGGTATATGTGAACCTCATCCACAGTGGTGTCATAACCCTGGGAGACATTCTCCCACTCCAATTCTAAGTCTGACATTGTTCTTTTTTTTGCTGCCGGTGGCAGCGGACAGCTAGCTGGCTCCTCAGTCGCATTTGCTCCTTAGTCGATGCTCGATAGCTTGTGATCCAACTCTTCGCATCTTGCAGGATGGTATCTCTCTCAGTAGCACAGAACATCTGCAACTGGTTGAATTTTGGTCACAGGAATATTGCAAGTTTATGGAGTTTCTGAATCTGGACCTTCTTGCCAATCCACTCCAAGTGGCACTGGTGGATGGTGGCTTGATAATGCATGTCAGTGCTTACTGGCTGGGAATGACGCGTCAGCTTCTCAAGGTTCAAAGTTGGATATTGATCACCTTTCAACTCCCGCTGGGCTTCGTAGAATGGTTGGAGAAAAACTACCAAAAACTCCAGAACATCTGGGGACACATCAGCCATTCTTTGGCCTTCTCCACGGCTCTCCAGCTTTTCCAGTAGTTCACACATCCTTGATATACTAGAGTGTGAGAAATATAGTGCAGTAACATTTTCTCCCATCTGCAGAACGGTCTTGGATAACTGGCTTGCCAAACCACTTTGTTTCATGAACCAGACTTCTTTCTTGACAGCCAGCATCATTGCACCAACCTCTGGGACTGTTACTGTCAACTCAGTGATATCCAAGGCATGTCGGAGGACTGTGTTGTAGATGTGATCCTGACAGTCCAATCTCCGGTAAGGTTGTAATGCAGCAACAATATTCGAACCTTGGTCTGTTACCCACACCGCCTTAGTCATTGTCTGTGGACATCCCAACATTAACTGAACACATTACACCTCTTTTATCTCAGCAACAATCACTTCTCTTTTTGTTGTTGCCTTTTTGTGGCATCTGCGAGAGGCAGTCGTGGGGACAGGCAGCAAATTTTCAGCAGACAGGCGACCATAGGCTGCCCAGGCATTAATTAGTTCCTGGGCTAACTTTTAAAAGTCTGCCTCAAGCCACCGTTTGAAATGGCCGTATGTCTTCGCAGCAGAAATCCACACACTTCTCGGTGACTTGAGATCTGGCTTTAGCTGGCACTGGCTTTGAGAAGAACTCGGACATTGATAACTGTCTCGTGCTAGTAGAGCTAGCTGTAGCACAGCTGCGTTCGACATCCCATTGTAGATGAGATGTTCCTGTTTTCTTGCTGTCATGAGCAAGAATAGTTTTGCAGATTCTGCACTGCACATGACCAATTGGCTCCTTGTTTGGTGTGGTAATTAAATCGAAATTCTTCCAAAATGATGCTTTTCCAGAAGCATTAGGAAGTTTTAGAAACTCCCCATGCACCAACTTCTCCCTGATGCTCTGCATGGTCAACTGTGAACTGTCACGTGTATGCTAATGCACATGTACATGCGTATAGGCTATGTATAATATTTATAATATTCATTATTGTATTATAATATATGATATTATTTATAATTATATGCTATATATTACTTGTATTATTTTAGTGCGTGATTATCAGAATCAGCTTTATTACCAAGTATGCTTACACATACAAGGAATTTGTCTTGGTGACAGGAGCTTCCAGTGCACAACAATACAAAAAACAATACAAAAACAGCAGCAAGAAATAAAAAATTATAATATATATATAATTATACATATACATTTATATACATGTATGTTTAATAATCGCATTACACCATCATGAATCACATCATGATTGGAATTTCATTAATTGTTCAACTTTACTTTTGTTTAATTTCATCCAAAATATGTCAAATTCTGTGAAATTCTGCATCTTACAGTTTATTCCTTTCGTTTTCTGTATTGTGGAGTTCATAGTGCCCTAAACCTCACATGGCAAGCTGAAATATAGTCAGATAAAGAGTGTGTGGAAATTGATCTGGCCTTTTGAATAAAAGCAAGTACTTTGGGAAGAAGGTCAACTTAACATTCAACTTTCAACTTAGTCACTCTCATGCGCCAGATACAGAGAAACACCGATTTGGGTGGGCATGAAATATCTGCAGTCAAGTCAAGATATTTTTTTTTTTTAGCGCTTTTCACAACACACATCGTATCAAAGTAGAACAGACACCATTTCCTCAGAATTTCCCTTAATTGAATTTCCGAGGTGGGTTTTATGATTAAATCATGCTTGCCTATAGAGGTGCTGGTTTCATGTGCGTGATATGCAGATATAGTTGCCATATATACTTTGAGTGTTGACGGGGTGAGTCCTGCATCTAATCACTCTCGAAGAAATATTTTAATTTCATGTATGGGTCCGTTTACTGTGACCTTGCTGTGTAAGAGACACAATCAGCGAACACCTTCCATTTTAGTGCATAGCGGCATCTTGTGGACGGTGCTCTGTCTTATAAAATGGTGTTCATGAATGAACGTGTCAGTTCTGGTGCATGTAGTGCATTCCATTCAGGGGCCACACATGCAGGTTCCACAGCTGGGGCTGGGGATTCCAGAGTGTGCCTTGCGCCTGAGAGAGGAGATCCCTCCTCAGTGGTATTTCCCATGGTGAGCTGTACAGCATCTCCATAATTTCCGGAAACCATGGCTGGTTGGCCATTTCGGTGCAACTAATAGAACTGTTTCCTTGTCCTCTCCGACTTTGCATATGACAGAGTGGAAATGGGAGATGCATATTTGTGTTTCGCCGGCCATTTGTGTGCCATTGCATCCCTTCCCAGCGGGGCTTCTGACTTCGAATCACAGAGGGTACAGTGAGGCAAATAGATTGATTTCTGCTTTGCCGAATATTTCCCAAATCCTCAGTATAGTTTGAGGATGAACTCTCCATTCACCCGGTCTAACATGACAGTAGGCCCACGCCGTAATTCAGGCGGCCTGAGACATATGTCACTCAGAGAGAGATGATGCTCACTACATAGGAGGAGGTGATGAGTCATTCTCGACAGTGGTGGTGAATTCATTCTGCCATGGCCATTTATATATGCCACAACTGTCATGATCTGAGCAAACAAAAGGACATGACAGCTCACTATTTCTGACTGAAAGCCTTTAAGGCTAGAATTACAGCCGATCATTCTAAGCGGTTGATGTGCCACGCCCTCCTCACACCTGTCCAGGTGCCAAAAGTTGGGCGTCCATCACGCACCGCCCCCCAACCTGTGTTGGAAGCATAAGTGCTCACCACTTTCTGCCTGACAACTTGGGGCTTCGAGTACCAGAGGGGACAGTGGGTGTTCTCCACTGAGGCAAATAGATTGATTTCTGCTTTGCCAGATATTTCCCAAATCCTGAATAAAGTTTGAGGGTAAAGTCTCCTGAATTCCGCCTTGGCGGTTTATATATGCCACAACTGTCATGTTGTCTGAGTGAACCAGGACATGACAGTTTGATATTTCTGACTGAAAAGACTTTAAGGCTAGAAATACAGCTGATGGCTTTAAGTACTGCGTGACAACTTGCCCCAGCACGACACCTCACTGGTAAAATCTCATGTGTAAGAAACCTAATGGAATGATGTCACATGGAGGATGCCGCCTCCACAAATCCCAATGCTTTCTATAACAAGTTTCAGTGGAAATGTTCTCCCCAGTTTGAACTGAGACGGACACTGTAGAATGGCTTAAGCAGTAAGTCTGTGCTGGCAAGCCTCTGATTGCGGCAGTAACAGCCAATTGTCAGGGTAGTTCAAGATGCGCATGCCGCTCAGTCTCAGAGGGGAGAGTCCTGCATCAATGTACTTTGTGAATATGCGAGGGGCCAAAGAATGTCCGAAGGGCAGGACTTTGAATTGATACACTGTTCCCTCGAACCTGAATCTCAAAAACATCCTGTGATGTTGTACAATTTGGATATGAAAGTACGCATCCTTCAGATCTATCAATGCAAACCAGTCGTGTGGGCATACATGCGATAAGATCCATTTCTGAGTAATCATTTTGAATAGGCGCTTTATAAGTGCGCAGTTTAAATCTCAGATCCAGGATTGGCCGAAGCCTGCCGTCTTTCTTTGGAACAAATTTTTGTGCTTGACAATTTGGCACAATCTCTATCACCTTTTTCATGACGAGACTGTGCATTTCGGCTCCATTCGGTAACTCTGGCACATCATCGGATGAAACCGTGGAAGACAGAACGGCGTTGAAACAGGGTGGCCGGTGTGGAAAATTTGATCGTATAACCATTTTCGATCCTTTTGTACCCATTCTGAAATACCCATTAGGGCTCGCCACGCATCCGCGTAATGGGACAGAGGGCACTATAGGGAAGAATGTGTGTGCTTTGAAGAGGAAAAAGGGGTCTTTATTGAGAATGTATGAGCATCTCATGCATTTGCAATGAACGCTGTATTCTTTTTTGCACTTATTGCATTATTTATTGTATTTATTTGAGTGCAAGACACAAAAACAAAATTTTTAGCAATATTCCTTTCCAGTCAAAAAACAGTGGGGCGATGGGGAATAGTTTTTTGTGTCTCTCTCTAATTAAGCCTTTTTTGGAGTAGACCCGGAGGGAATTGCGGGCTCTGCTTTCCGCTTCAAAGGGTTGTGCCTGTCAGGGGCACTTTTGCTGCACTTGCTGATATGCAGGTGCTTGAGAGGCAGCAGGGCTGTTATATACTCCGTGTGGGCATAAAGTGTCTCATAGCCTGTGACAGTTGCTGAATCGTGACATAACGCTCAGCAAATTTATTCATAGAGCCGCCAAAAAGGCCGGCTTTTTCCTTATCACTCATTTCTGCCCTGGAGCAACACCGTTGTGTGGAGTGCTGATCCAGCTTGTTCTGCTGCTGAGTAAGCTTTTCCCACCAGTGCAGACGTTTGTCAACATGGTTCGGAAGGATGTACATGTTACTCGCTGGGCAGAGGAGTGCTGCTTCCGCCTCTTCCACAGGGGGTAATTGGGCATAACCATTGTCTTTTTCGTGATCCACATTAAAGAGGATGGCTTCACTGCGCAAGCGCACCTTATAAGGTTGCGCGCCAGGACTTGAATAGTTCGTTATGAACTTCGGGGAAGAATTGTGCGGGATGCTGCCATTTGACGGCGTCCAGACTGTTGGAACCATTCATTGAGGCGAGACTGCTCATGTTCCTCTGGAGGACCAGAGGAACATGACCATTTGACCATTTGCCTGATGCGGCGAGAGACATGACATCGTCATCATCCCCAGCGCCAGATCCGCCAAGCGAGACGAGGCCACATGCCCGTTCAGAGGACCGGAGCTTGCGGTTCGTGGAGATTGAGGGGCTCGTGGGGCATGTGCTGTGACGAAATCCACCACAAATTAATTCTGCTCGACATCATGGCCCCGCTGTGCCTCTTCGTGTGAGCCCTCGGGTATCACAGAATGGGGGGTAGAATCAGGATGCTGAGGTCCGTTCAACAACGAAGCGTCAAGATGTTCGTCGGAGCACTGCAGGGGAGAAGAGAGTCATGTCGCTGCTGTGAAGATTCGGTCCGCTGACTCGAAAGGTCAGAGGGCTTCAAGACAAGAGATGATAGCTGTCTTGAAGGAAGAAATTCTGAGGAAATGGTGTCTATGCAACTGTTTTTATAGCGATGTCAGTTTTGCTCCAAAACAGGCGGGGCTCAAACACCATAGCCAATATTAGAATATTTATTTTTGTGTATGAAGACACTCCCCATATGCATTACTACGCAATGTCAAGTGGACTCAGTCATTTGACGGCGTCAGGCTTTATGGCAGAGTGGCCATACGGAAGCCTCTCCTCAGTGCAAGACACATGATAGCCTGCTTGAAATGAGCAAAAAAGCACCTAAAAGGCTCTAAGGCTGCGAGAAACAAGATTCTCTGATCTGATGAAACAAAGATTAAACAGTTTGGCCAAGCGTCATGTCTGGAGGAAACCAGGCACCGCTCTTCACCTGCACGTAGATGCAGTGTCCTTTGTTATTTGGCTGATGTAGGCTTTAGCTGGAAAATAATTTATTGTCTATGTATTCCATATTAAGAGAGAGTGTAGTCCATCCTATGACCAAGATAATGCAGGCAGAGGTCTGTGAGGTCAATTGCAGTCTGGCTGGAAGTTTGTGGCAGTTTCCAGTAAAGTCCATCCTAAGTCCAAGGTTCAAGCAGTGGCCAGTAAAGAATCCCATTGACTGAAGTAATGTCTGGCTGGTAAAGCTTGCAGTTAGTAGTCATCACTCAGCATCATATAGTGGTGGGAGTAGGACATCGGACAGGACCGGAGCTGGATCTGGATCTGGCAGGCTCTGGTAACCTCAGGATATGTATCCCGAGTTTGAGACAGGGAAACAAATAGTATAATATTAGCATAGATTACATTGACTTAACGGAGTTATGAAAATGAGAAGTGTTTCTCGTTCTGGCAAACCTAACTAATGCAAACATAATTAATAGTTGAGGGATAAATTAGGTGTATGCCTGGCTGAAGAGATGAGCATTTAGTCTAGACTTAAACTGAGAGAGTGTGTCTAAGTCCTGAACAATGATAGGAAGGCTATTCCATAGTATAAGAGTCAAACAGTAAAATGATCTCCCTCTTTTTTTGGATTTTGTTATTCTAGGTATTATTAAAAGGCTGTAATTTATCTATCGTAGTGAACATGATGGAATATAGCTTAATAGAAGGTCACTTAAGTATTTTGGAGCTAGACCATTCAAAGCTTTGTAAGTAATCAACAGAATTTTCTAATTAATACGAAACTTCACAGGTAGCCAGCAAAGCGACGATAGGATTGGACTGATATGATCATATCTTTTGGTTTTAGACAGCACTCTAGCTGCAGCATTTTGAACAAACTTAAGTTTATTTATTGAACCTGCAGGACATCCTTCCATTAATGCAATACAATAATCTAGTCTTAAAGCCATGAATGCATGAATTAGTTTTTCAGCATCAGAATGCATGAATTAGTTTTTCAGCATCAGAAACAGAGAGCATGTTGTTTAACTTAGCAATATTTCTGAGGTGGAAGAATGCTGTTCTAAAAACATTGGAAATGTGATTTTAAAAGTATTTTCACAAGGGGCTTATTTCAGGAGCCTTAGATACCTCTGAATATGAAAAAGGCCAATGCTAAATTGGCGAACAGAATTTGCATGTCCTGCCCCCAGACATACGGGTATAAGTCGAGGATCGTGCATCTGTTCAGTCAGGTTCTGCAATGAGGAGCCGAGAATAAGGTTCGGTCATCACAGCGGCTTGGTACAGTGTTGTGGCAAGGGGGACACAAAGTCTCGTTCCCTCCATCGGGGAACGGGGGTTACACTAGTAACCTAGATGTTCCCCTTCTGTCACTCACTTGACGTTGTGTCGATTGTAATGACACAAGGGTTCCCTATTCAATAGCGCCACCTACACTGAACCGTGTTACGTGATCTGCAGATGCTGTTGCAGTAAGCTGTAGCATGCCAAGTAGCATGAGCATCAGACTGCACGTAACCCTCCCCGACGCCCCACTAAGACGTCATATTATAGCCTCTGACCAAGGATTCCATTGCCAAGCGACGTGGCAAGCATGGGAGGATGCGATGGCGTCGACTACCAAGTGGGCAAGCCTCTGTTTGGAGACATTGTTCCCTTTCCGCTGTCCGCCAAAGCAAACAAAGAGCTGCTCAGAGAGTCTAGAGCTCTGTGTGCGGTCCAAATTGGTACGCAATGCACCTACCGGACACAGCAACGATAAGGCTTGGTTTGCCTCCTCCCAGGGCAGTGCTTGCAGGTTCACTACCTGGTCCCTGAAAGGGGTGGTAGGAACCTTGGGCACATAGCCCGGATGAGTTCTTAGGATGACATGAGCATCTGCCGGACCAAACTCCAGGAAAGTGTCGCTGACATAAAATGCTTGTAGGTCTCCAACCCTCTTGATGGAAGCGAGCATAATCAGGAGGGCCATTTTCTGGGAGAGGGCACTTATCTCGACTGATTCTAGAGGCTCGAAGGGGGTTCTCTGGAGGACTACAAGGACCATGGAGAGATACCATGAGGGGAACAGGCATGGCCTGGGAGGGTTCAACTGCCGGGCGCCTCTTAGAAACCTGATAATCAGGTCGTGCTTTCCTATCCACCGCATCATGGTGGCCGCTATAGCGGCAAAATATACCTTTAAGTGGAGGGGGACAACCGCCCCTCCAGCTTTCCCTGTAGGAATGAGAGCACTGACCCAACTGTGCACCTCTGCAGGTCTTCAGATCAGGAAGAACACCAATTTGTGAACAATCGCCACTTTAGGGCGTACAGCTGCCTGGTGGATGGCGCTCTGGCTTGGTTGATGATGTCTACGACAGCTGGTGGTAGACCACTCAGATCTTCCACATCCTGTCCAGGGGCCAGACGTGGAGATTCCTGAGGTCTGGGCACAGATGCCAGAGGGTGCCCCGTCCCTGAGAAAGAAGGTCTTCCTCAGGGGGATTTGCTAGAGAGGTGCTGTCGCGAGGAGCGTGAGATCCGAGAACCAAGTCCGGGTGGGCCAGTAAGGGGCCACCAGAGTGACTTGTTCCCCATCCTCCCTGACCTTGCACATCACCTGTTCAAGTAGGCTCACTGGGGGAAATGCCTACTTGTGCAGCCCCCGGGGCCAGCTGTGTGCCAGCGCATCTGTCCCGAGGGGACTTGCCTCCGACCTGAGGGAGTACCAGACTGGGCAGTGGGAGTTCTCTTGGGAAGCGAACAGGTCTACCTGTGCTCTGCCATAACGGTCCCAGACCAGCTGAACTACCTGGGGTGGAGCCTCCACTCTCCGTTGAGCGGAGCCTGTCACGACAGCACGTCTGCTGTTGTGTTGAGGCTGCCCACGACCTCTGTCGGTGCTGACTCCAAAGGAGGTGATTGTTGGCGATTTATGTACACTACCACTGTCGCGGTGCTGTCTGAATGGATGAAGACGTGCTTGCCTCGGATCAGCGGGAGAAACCTCCGCAGGGCAAGAAAAAGCCAGCAACTCTAGGCAGTTGATGTGCCAAAGTAGCCACAGGCCCGACCAGGAACCGACGGCTGTGTGCTGTTGCCATAAGGTGAGCCAGTCTCACTTCGAGCCCAGATGGAAGCAATCGAGCGTGCTGGGGGCGGGTGGTTCATGGGGATTTACCCGGCGAAACCCCGCCTGCCGAACTCCCCAAATCGCCTCCATCGCCAGCCGGGTCATCCTCAATCTTGTGGGAAGAAGGAGCAACACGGGGGGTGGCTGGAATGGCATTTGAGAAAGGAAAGCTGCGACCGCAACGGTGCCATGATCAGGTTCTCGCAATGAGTACATGAACCATCCACTAACACTGCCTCGGTGTGATCATGATCCAGACACACAAGGCAGCGCCTATGGCCATCAGAACCAGAGAGATATCTGCCGCATCTAGGAACAACGCAAAGGCGGAAGGCAATCTTGAGAAAGACACGTCTTTAAAAAGAAGTTTGATGCCAATATGTTAACTCTTTTAGAGGAGTTTGCTCTTTTAGAAGAAAACTGTCAAAGCGCCCAGGGGCGTGGACTGCACTGGCGTGCATAGGAGGGAGAAAGCCGCTGACAATATGCCATAGATCCAACAGGAAAGCTGTCTTTTAGAGGTGAGTGGTACAGAATGAGGTTTCAGCTCGCTGAACACACACAACTGCTTGGCTCCAAAGAAAGAATCTGACTGAACAGATGCACAATCCCCACCTATTTTGGTCCAATAATTAGTACATCTTTGTCAGAATTGAGTAGAAGGAAAATGTTCTGCTAATTTGGAGAAATGGGACATTTAAAGCTGAGTGTCGGCTGCATAACAGTGAACACTAATTCCACTGTTCCTGCTAATGTCTCCCATGGGAAGCATATATAAAGAAAAAAAGTAGTGGCCTTAAAACTGATACCTGTCGCACTCCGTACTTAGCTTTAGCTTGATCCAAAAATTCCTCTACACAGACAAAGTGGTAGCAGTCTGATAAACAGGATCTAAAACAAGCTGATGCCTGTGCATAAATGCCAAAATAATTCTCAAGCCAAGAGAATGTTGTGATCTGTAGTGTCGAAAGCAGCGCAAAAATCCTGACTGTAATTCTTAACAGATACTATTTCTTTGTAAAAATGAACATAGTTGGGAGAACATCAGCTTTTCTAGTATTTTCTACATAAATGGGAGGTCAGTAATTAGCCAACCCTCCAGGATCAAGCTGTGGTTTCTTGATAAGGAGTTTGAAAACCACCAACTTCAAGGATAGCGATCAAGGATAGAGAGAAGTTAATCATATTAATAAGAGGTTCTGAGCTTAGTACTGTTGATATGGGGTCTTATATACAGTACATGTTGTAGTTTTTGGTGTTTTAATTTGTTTTGTTAGCTCTTCCTGACCTATAACTGTGAAGGACTGAAATTTCTCAAAGGGAATACTATGATACACTGTCTTCTGGAGCTGTGGCAGATGGTTTCATAATTGTCATTTGTAATCTGGATGTCTGCTTGTGACAGGAGATCCCAACGCAGAGAGCTCCCCTGACATCAGTTTAATTACCTGGATTAAACACAGTTTCATGGGCCAATGAGGGCTATTAGGAGGAGAAATGGAACATATTCTCTTTTTATATAACCTGCAGCAGTGCTCAATGCATCATATCATGAACAAGATGAATGATCTATCAATGTATTAATAAAATTAATCACTCGGAATGCCACACGATTTTCCACCAATCATTTTTATTAGGCTATGTTCATGTATGTGGTTACAGAAAAATAAATCTGTGAAAGCTTCACTGTCCTCACTCTCATTGGCTGTCGCTCTCAAATGTAGCTCGTAATTTGCATAAAGTTTAGTTTTTCTAAACATTTACTTGTCGCACACCACAGCGACCTCTGGCGCCAACGGTCACTGACTCCTGGCCATCTGCCAGATCTGCTTTGTTCTCCTGGCCATCTGCCTGATCTGCCCTGGTCGCTGTGGTGTCCTGGCTGTCCACCTGATCTACTCTGGCCTCCTTGGTCTCCTGGCCATCTGCCTGATCTGCTCTGACCTCTTGGTCTCTGGCTCCACCTTGGCCCTCACTCCAACCGGCTCTGCATCGGTCTTCCAAGACCCCAGATCCCCCTCAGCCCTCTGAACCTCTGGCTCCAGCTTGGTCCTCCAAGCTTGCAGCATCGCCCTGGCTCTCCATCCCTCTGGCTCCACCTTGGTCTCAAGCCTCCCTGACTTTGCCTTGTTCCTCTGCTCCCCTTGCCCCTTGTGCCCCCTTTGAACATCCTGTTTCCCCCAACACCCTATGGACAGTTGTTTTTTTTGTTTTTTTGTGGAGCATCTGGAATCCACTCCTTAAAGGGGTCTCTGTCATATATTCCCTGTCTGTGCTTAGAGTTCTATGTTGATATTCTTGTTTAGTTCCCTGTTCCTGTTTCCTGTTAATTTTGATGTCCTTTGTAGTTTCTTTTCATGATTGATTTTCCCCTGATTGTTTCCCCAGTTGTTCCTCATTCCCTTGTTTTCCCTTGTGTATTTAAGCCCTTGTTTCCCCTGGTTTCTTTGTCAGACTTTGCATGTTTTACTTTGCTCTGTGCTTGGTTTCCTGTGTTTTGTTTCTTTATATTCTGTTACTTTGTTTATCTTTGTTTTATTAATACTGTATTTAGATCCGCTTTCATTGCCTGCCTCGTTACAGATAATAGCATTGCAGTGTGCACTAACTCTAATTTCTTTTATTTTTTTATTATTTAACTTGGGTCGTCTTTATCTGTGTAGCTAAGGGGTAGCAAGGGACTTATTGATTCAATAGCTGATCCAAAGTTGTACTCTACAATGGTGTGGTCATGATACTTGGACTCAGGATCATTAATGGGAAGGACTCTTGTGATGGAACCATGACGTTTTAAAAGATCAAGGACCTCTTCATCCTCAAGAATGTTAATTGGCCCACTAACTAAAATTTTGACATTTTCCTTCTGTACTAGTTCCATGTTTTCAAAAGTCAATTTACTTGCTACACTAATAAACTGATTTGAATGTCTCTTTTGTCGATTCTTTTTTTTGGATGTAAAGTATCATTTTTTGTATATAATTATCATAATATATCATGAAATAAGTTATGTATGTGTGTGTATTATGTAAGACGACATGTTCAGCATCTCTTGCTGCATTTCCCACACTTCTCCAACTAAATAGACTCCCAGGCTCGCAGCCTGCTCAGGGGCATCAGCTAGCGCACGTAAGTATCTTTTAATGTCTCCAGAGCTTGAGGACTTTGAATTTTTTGGCATATGGTCCTCCTAGAACAGAGTGTATCGAATCTCACCAGTTTATGTCATTAAAATTAGCAAAGTGCGGAGAGCTCGCAGTTCACATGTCCGATCCTTGTCTGGCATCAAGTGACTCAGTTATAAGCATTTTTAATCATTTCAATATATTTTTGACTTCTAGGTGGGGCTTGCCCCATACTTCTTAGGTACCTTCAGGGTATGGTGCCGATGATGTATAACAAGTTTTGTAATGATACGCAAATGCTTTTGTAAAATACAGCATTTTCCTTTCAAAATGGCAGATGCCTATTTTGGCTGGCATAGGAACAATGGGTATTATTCGAAGGTGATGAGTACTGTTGAGGCACCCTCAGTGCATGATGGCTACGACATCCAAGTTTCATCTCAATACGCCAAAGCGTTGCCAAGATATAGCTTCACAACCAATAATATAAGAACGGTTTAGTCTATTAAAAGCTTTAATAACTAGTGGTCTTCATTTTCTGTATCAATGCAAAATTTGGTGTAAATCCAACCCTGGGAGAAGTTTGACATAGTAGGTCTTTCGAAAAATTCTAAATGGCTGAAAATCTTGTCATGCGGAAATTCAGTTGTGCTGCAATAGACTCCCAGTCAGAGGAAGAATAATAATAAGAAAAGCACAAACAGATAAAATAGGGGCTTCACTCATTTGGTGCTTGTCCCAAAATAAAAATTTGTCAATAAAAGGTTCTGATCCAGCTGATCACAAATGATTACATAAAAAAGATCATTTATGCACCATATAAAAAAAATACCCATATTATTAAGACTGATACGCAAATTGTGTTTTTGCCTTCCTGTCACCAATCAATATTCTGATGTAAAAATGTATAATGTGGCATATTTCTTAATGACGTTGACTGGATAGTGTAAAGTGTCTTTATGTGACAGCTGGTTTAAAAATAAGAGGGATTTGTGATGTCAGCAGAACAGTAAAGGTGTTTCAGAGGCTGAACAAATTATTCACTTTAATAAAATATTATGTAAAAATTTGAGATAATGAAAAGTAACATGAATCATATAGACATGGAATGTGTATTAAGAATTTAAATAGGGTCACTATTGATTTCATGATGACTTAATTCACATAATTATGAAATGCTATCAGTACATCACAGTATCAAAACAAGCCACACGGTGATATCTACTGTAAGTGTGATGAATGTCAGTGAGCATGGCGCATTCACACGCTGCAGGAGATTTTCACCAGAGCAGCTCATAAATATAAAAAGACAGTGAGAGAAAGAGTGCGAGCTGTGTCGCAGAAGAGATATTGTGCTGTAATAACACGTGTGTATGTGTGTAAATGGAGGAAAGGAGGTGAGAGATAAAGACAAGCAATGTGTTAAATGAAAATGGCGAGTAGGGGGAGACAATTGGACAAGCTGTGAGGAGGCGTGGCCGCAGTCTCAATGATTTGTGCGATAGTTGCCATAGAGAGAGGAGGGAGTGGAGGAAGCAAGATACTGCTTGTGTGTGTGTGAAGGGGTGTGAGAGAGCAGGAACAATCGCAGGAGAGACAGACAGGCGGTGTGGATACGCTTCTGATCTTGGGTTTCTCACATACATTGAAGACTGTGTGTCAGACTGCTGCTTCACATCAGATAAAGACAAACACCGCTGAAGAGAACTGATGGACAGAATCTATTAAATCCACTGCTGAACATCTGAATCTCCAAGCAAACCTTCTCGGAAGCACAGATAGGGACACCGATACAGAGGCATTAGAAGAAAGATAAAGTAGACTGTAAATAAAGAAAAGGAGGTTTGCCAAAGGAACGGGGTGCAGGACAGGTGGACTAGAGAATGCAATCATGTATTCTTTGCACGCACTGCCGAGAAGCATCTCAAAACCTGGATTGGCAATGAATTTTACGCCTTTTCTCTTATTTGTGTTCATCAGTCCATTAATGCGCTCTGGAGAAACCTTGTAGGTTTCAGAGGCCAAGGAAATATTGAGATTTTTTGCAAGCTAAAACAGCATTCAGGACCTCTTCTAATCTCTTTGTTTCCTTCCTGCAACCATTCAAGAGTGCAAGAGGTGTTTATTTTTCAGAGGTCAAGGCAAAAGCACTAGTGTATGTCAAATTCATGTTTCTAAGGTGGTGATCTGCTGTGGCATCTTTCCTGATGTGTCCTGATGAACCGGCCTTAGAGCAGCAGTGCTATTGATAAAAGTTCTAGCCAGATTTAATTGCAGATTATTGAAGTGAGTGTTCAGTGTTTAACAGAAGTTATTGGATCAGCGCTTAACTGTGATTAAACACTGGTAAGGTCTGTTGCTTGAGAGATTGACTTTATTCCTCCAGTATCTACACTTCCTAACGTTCCTATTGCGAAAAGATGCAAACTCCTTTTCATCAAAAAACCATGTAATGTCAATATAATTTAAGGACTGTGTGCTTGTACCCTGGAGCTTACTGTTACTGTTACATTTCTTTGTTGTGTCAGAAGTCTTGTCAAAGTGGGGATCATTTGGCCCCTAGGGGTCCGGGTGACTACCCCGGCTCCGGCCCCCAACCCGAAAATGCGGCGCTCTAGTACGGATGAAACCCCTTACCGGCGCAGTCCCTCGCTGGACAGCAAGTTGGGCTCACCTCCTTTGCGTTACAGTGGCGAGTACGAATATCACAGCTCGCCATTCATCTTCGGTATCCGTACCACGCCGGGCTCAAAGAAAGCTAAAGCCAGCTATACCACCGTGCAGGGAAGGAAATATGTGGTATTTTACCTGGATCTGTCCTTCATTTTCCTCCTAGAGCTGAGGCGCTGCAGGATGGCTGAGGGCTGCCTGAGGGCCCTGCGATATGGGATGGTCTTCTTCAACCTGCTCTTTTGGGTGAGTGTCAAGCCTGTTTGCATTATATCTGTGTTTGTACGACTGTTCAAATGACTCTGCTGAGAGAATGTTAAAGGAGTAGTCCACCTAAATAGGAAAATTCTGCCATCATTTACTAAACTTTTGAGAATTTTTGAAAAAACCTTCAAGTTGCTCTTTTGCATATGTCAGCAGTTGGTGACCATGACTGTCAAGCTCTAAAAAGGATTCCGATAAAGGCTATCACCTTTCTATTCTTTCACATGTTATTATTCATAAAAACAAGTGGTGAATGCTTTTTCACCACGTTTTATAAAATGCACTAAGAAAAGTAAGAAATTTCACGCTCACACACACATACTGGTCTGATCAGCTTCCGAGTTTGCTTTGCATTTTATTTCCACTGATCTTCATCTGTTGGTTTGCATGACTCAAACAAGAGCTGAATACAAATAGAGTAGAATTCAAAAATAATCTAAATATAACAAGTATTGCATTTTAGTATAACTTGGCTTTGCTTTAGAAGCACAGACGACGCCATGATGTATCTTCTCTCATCCAACACCTCGATGACACACATCCAGAACACCCCAGTGGACTCAATTGTAACTGAGAGATTTGGTGAGAGATTGAGAGGGAAAACAGTGTATTTCAGTGCTGCTCACAGCAGGAAAATGCAGAAAGGAAAACAGATTTGTAATATATGAGTAGTGTTGTTAATACTCAAGTAGCTGCTGCAGAACGAGTACTCGATTACTGGTGCACATCCCTAGTTTGTATTTGTTTCCATTAGGGTTGCACGGTTTACCGGTAAAATTAAAACGGCACAATATAATTTTGTTGCTAATCTCGGTAACATATAGTATGCTGTCATTAGCAAAATTATATGAGATGTGACCGTTTTGAGATGAAATCAATGATATTTTGAAAATCAAATAAAAAACCTCAGGGTATGGCCAAATGTGATCATTAAACAGCAGAAGGATGTAATTTAATTAAATAATATACAGTCACATGTGCTGCACACTACAGAATGAACAAGAGGTGCTGCTCTACCCTGTCATCTGCTTCACACACATGCTAACACACTCTGCATAACTAATGCACCTAAAAGAGGAAGAACTGTCAAAATAAAAGTCCCACTTAAATGAAAGCTCAATTCAACTGCATGTATGAAATTGAAGACAGAAAAATATATACTGTATAGAAATGTAATATTCAAAAAGTAGTGATAATACTTAAAATAACAATTATATAATATTAAATGGTTGTTTTATTATTATTATTAACTGCAAATGCAAGTGTTTTATCAGCATGCTGTGATTCAGCCATAGCAGGCTTGTGCCACAGATATTCAGATTTTTTTTGTTCATTAATGTTTTTATTAATACTGTGAAGATCTGTTGTGCATAATTTTATTTACCAGAAATAAAATTGAATTTATTTTTGTAATACATTTTTTATGATTTTATTTTTATTTGATTACAGCTGTATCAATTTGATCATGACATTTAATTAAAACATTACCAAATAAATTGCCACCAACATAGAGAACCATTATAGTTTCCATTATAACAAGTGCAACTCCCATTTTAAGCATTAAAACATTAGAATTTATGAGAGGGTTTTTCTTTGTTTACTTTTTTCAGCAGGATCAGTACTAAAGCCCTGTACACACATGCAGTGAATTTATTGTTGATATCACTAGTCTCTGTACTGTCAAGTCACAAGTGGCTGTTCCCACTGCTGTCGCTTTAATGTTTAATTGGTGGACTGCACATCTGGCCATATCTGTTGAAAATCACAGATGAGGCATTTTGCCAGTTAAAAATAAGATATCATTTTAATTGGATAAGGAATCAGTTTTCTTTTACTTAAAAATGCACATTCTGCAGGGGACAGTGCTTTTATATGAACTGCAGCAGTGATCAATGCATCAGATTATTAACAAGATGAACGATCTATCAATGTACTGTATGAAGTTGCTTGGTCTGCCGACAATTACTTTCCACACAACATTTTTTATTATATCCATTTACGTGTTTACAGACAAATTGTATAGAACAGTGAAATCGCTCCCAGAAACTTTAAACTTAATTCTTCTCCAATCTTGCCTGTACTCGACTCTCACAGGAGACTGATGACGTGAGCTCCACTGACCCTCCTATTGGTTGTCCCTGAAAGTCATGAAAGTCTATCCACATTTGCATAAAATTATATTTTTCTCAACTTTCTCAAGTAGCTGGACACATCCACATCTAGCTGCCAGATGTCACTTTCGCTTGTGGGATGGAATGTCATCTAGTCAAGTTGTCACTGGAAGTCACTGCAAGTGTGTACAGGGTTTAAGCACATGTTCCCCCATCACTAATATACACCATGATATTTACATGATACTCCAAGGAACTTGTCCAAAAAAACATGGTCATTTTTCTTTGTAATTTTAAGTGCATTCGTGTAATTTTAGTATTTTAATACACTTTTTGTTGAAAATGTTCTTTATTTTTAACTGCAGTGCAAATACATGCATCGTGTGCCGTTTTAGGCTGTTTTGCTACCACATTAGATCAATTAATTAAAAAGAACAGACTCAAAAGTATGATTCATTTATGAATCGGGCATCGCTAGATTGGATTCTACACAGTGCATTCTACATAGCCTAAAGAAGTAGATTGACGACCCCCAATATTGCCTATTTTGCCTAATGTGTTGGCCGGCCATGCAAACAACTCAAATTTAGAACAATGTAAGAGTTCAAAAGGGTTTGATCTTTGGTGAACTATTCTTTTAACGGTCTATTCTATGGTACTTTACCCTGCTTTATGAAAGGGGTTTTACTGATCTCTTCTGAGTGCATGTGTGTGTGATTGCATTATAAATCATGCTTAAATAATTTCTATCTTCCTGTCCTATAAACACCACTACTAACAATATTTATTTAATACAGATAAAAAATACAGTCTGTGGATTAAGCGTCCGATGCATATTGCACGCAAAAGTAGAAAACCCTTTGTAGTAAGCGCTGACCTGATTGGCTGGCTTGATGCTTCTTCAGTGAGTAAAAGCACACAGGACTTTCAAATCTGACCGCCTGCAAACAGAGTCGTGCTCACAAAGTTCCAGGTTAATACAACAAGTGCTTTTAAGTATGAAATAATATATGGATTTGCCAAAGTTTGCCAGATTAGTGACATCAAATCTTTTAAAGATATTCAGAGTTTTGTTTAAGGCATATTGTAGCAAGTAAAATGGATCTCCACCAGCAGGGGCCTTGTGTATTAATCTATGCATTGATTTCCTCCTGAAAGTGTGCATAAACACAAACGTTTTCAGATTTATAAAACCATGCAAATGGTAGAACCCATGCGCCTGCACGTTCTGTATTTACCACCTCGTCTCATAATCATATGTGGAGTTTACAAGACCGGTGAATGCAGTGTTTCTGATGAAAACTCACCAGTTAGCTGACCACCAGTCTTTCCAATGGTCTGATCAACTATTAATCTTTCCAACAGTCTCTGTCATTGCTGTCTCTTAACCAGGCCATTCCACATCAATGATAACTGTGCATCATAGATCTTTATTAGAAAGCTGTCTTTTATCGCTGATTTTGATTTATGTTGGCTAATAGAATAAAATTCCTAGTGCTTGTAATTTGTGAATCAAAAATTCCACAAGGCAAAAAATCCTTGCAGCCAATAAAAAGCACAAATATGATGCTGTAACAGGTGAGGATGGGCAAGGAGGAGGACCGGCTGTACAGTAAACATAAACTTAACATGATTGTTAGGGTTACCTTGTCTTGTTTTACCGTTGCCCCTTTGGTTTCCATTTTTGTCCCTTTTGTTTTCCATAGGTTCACTTTTGTCCCTTGTTTAGCTCCACTGTCTCACTAGTCTATTGTTTAAAGAACTGCACTTCCCAGTATCCACCTGTCATCATCACTGCCATTTTGTGTCTTTGTTCACACCTGTTTATCATTTGTAATCATCCTGTCCTTGTGTATTTATATCCTGGTTTTTGGTTCAGTCCTTTTCTTTCATTGAATGTTGTTGTTAGCCTGGTGTGTGTGTTCCCTGCCCGAGTTTTCAGTTTTTGTTTTCATCGTGTTCCTAGTTTTATGTTTATTTCCCCATTGAGGGGTTTCCTTTGTGTTTTATTGATTTGACTGTTTTAATAAAGTGAGCTTGCATTTAGATCCGCTCTCCTCGTCTGCTTCGCTGCCTCATTCGTAACAGAACGATTGACCACCACATGGATCTAGCAGCTTGCTCGGCGAATTTCCGGCTCCTTTGCCTCAGGCAGGAGGACCGCCCTTTAGAGGACCACGTCCAAGATTTTCTGGAGCTGGCACGCATCTCTGACTTCCCCGACTACGCTCTGGTGGCATTCTTCCGGGGTAACTTACACGAGTCTCTGAGGGAACTGTTGCCACCGGGGAATGGTTGCTGGACACTCCTCAGTTTCGTGGAGGAGACCTTGCGAGTCAGCGGATCGCCGTTCACTGTGGACGTACGGGAGGATGATGCTGCCACTCCTCCCACAGTGTTGGTACTCCATTCGCCCGTGGTTCGTCCCTTCACGCCTGTCCTGGTCTGCGAGCCAGAGCCCTCGTCTGCTCCGGTCAGCGAGCCAGACCCCTCGCCTGCCCGGTCTGCGAGCCAGACCCCTCGTCAGCTACGGTCAGCGAGCCAGGGCCCTCGCCTGCCCCGGTCTGTGAGCCAGAGCCCTCATCAGCCACGGTCAGCGAGCCAGAGCCCTCGTCTGCCCCGGTCTGTGAGCCAGAGCCCATGCCTGCCACGGTCATCAAGCCAGCGCCTGTAGCCTCGACCGTCCCTGAGCCAGCGCCTGTAGCCTCGTCCGTCCCTGAGCCAGTGCCTGTAGCCTCGACCGTCCCTGAGCCAGCGCCTGTAGCCTCGACCGTCCCTGAGCCAGCGCCTGTAGTCTCGACCATCCAAGAGCCAGCGCCAGTAGCCATGACCGTCCAAGAGCCAGCGGCAGTGGTCATCCCCGTCCAAGAGTCAGCGCCTCTCGAGCCTCCCAAGGCTCCTCCTCCCGAGCTTTCCAGAGCTCCGCCTTCCGAGCTTTCCAGAGCTCTGCCTTCCGAGCTTCCTGAGCTTTCCAGAGCTCTGCCTCCCGAGCTTTCCAGAGCTCTGCCTCCCGAGCCTTCCAGAGCTGCGCCTCCCGAGCCTTCCAGAGCTGCGCCTCCCGAGCCTTCCAGAGCTGCGCCTCCCGAGCCTTCCAGAGCTGTGCCTCCCGAGCCTTCCAGAGCTCCACCTCCCGAGCCTTCCAGAGCTCCGCCCTCCGAGCCTCCCGAGCTTTCCAGAGCTCCGCCCTCCGAACTTTCCAGAGCTCTGCCTCCCGAGCTACTCGAGCCTTCCAGGGCTCCGCCTCTCGAGCCTTCCAGAGCTCCGCCTTCTGAGCCTCCCGAGCTTTCCAGAGCTCCACCTTTCAAGCTTTCCAGAGCTTCACCTCTCGAGCCTCCCAGGGCTCCGCCTCTCAAGCCTCTCAAGCCTTTCAGGGCTCCGCCTCTCAAGCCTCTCGAGCCTTCCAGGGCTCCGCCTCTCAAGCCTCTCGAGCCTTCCAGGGCTCCGCCTCTCGAGCTTCCCGAGCCTCCCAGGGCTCTGCCTCTCAAGCTTCTTGAGCCTTTCAGAACTCCGCCTCTCGAGCCTTCCAGGGCTCCGCCTCAAGTCTCTCGAGCCTCCCAGGACTCGACCCCTCAAGTCACTCGAGTCTTCTAGGGCTCCGCCCCTCAAGCCTCTCGAGCCTTCCAGGGCTCCACCTCCCAAGCCTTTCGAGCCTTCCAGGGCTCCGCCTCCAGAGCCTCTCGAGTCTTCCACGGCCCTTCTCCTCGAGCCTCATATGCTCCGCCTCCCGAGCCTCCTACGGCTCTGCTCCCAGAGACTCCAGAGCTTTCTAGGGCTCCGCCTCTCGAGCCTCCTATGGCTCTGCTCCCAGAGACTCCAGAGCCTTCTAGGGCTCCGCCTCTTGAGCCTCCTACGGCACCGCCTCCCGAGCCTCCTACGGCTCTGCTCCCAGAGACTCCCGAGCCTTCTAGGGCTCCACCTCTAGAGCGTCCTACGGCCCTGCCTCCTGAGCCTCCCTCAGCTCCGCCTCCAGAACCTCACGAGCCTCCTACGGCTCTGCCTCCAGAGCCTCCTACGGCTCCGTCACCAGAGCCTCCTGATCCTTCTATGGCTCCGCCTCCCGAGCCTCCTACGGCTCCGCCCCCAAAGCCTCCTGAGCCTCCCACGGCTCCACCTCCTGAGCCTCCAGAACTTCCCAGGGCTCCGCTTCCCGAGTCTCCTACGGCTCCGCCTCCCGAGCCTCCTACGGCTCCGCCTCCAGAACCTCCCGAGCCTCCTACGGCTCCGCCTCCAGAACCTCCCGAGCCTCCTACGGCTCCACTTGCTGAGCCTCCTACGGCTCCGCCTCCCAAGCCTCCTACAGCTCCGCCTCCAGAGCCTCCTGAGTCTCCCACGGCTCCACCTCCTGAGCCTCCAGAACTTCCCACGGCTCCGCCTCCCGAGCCTCCTACGGCTCCGCCTCCAGAGCCTCCTACGGCTCCGCCCCAGAGCCTCCTGAGCCTCCTACGGCTCCGCCTCCCGAGCCTCCTACGGCTCCGCCCCCAAAGCCTCCTGAGCCTCCTACGGCTCCGCCTCCAGAGCCTCCTACGGCTCAGGCCCCAGAGACTCCAGAGCCTTCCTCGGCTCCGCCTCCTGAGCCTTCCTCAGTTCCGGCTCCTGAACCTTCCTCAGAGCCTCCCAGGCCTCCTGACCCGACCCCTGTCCTGTGGCCTCCTCCCAGGGCCCCTGACCCTGTTCCTGACCTGTGGCCTCCTCCCAGGCCACCTGACCCGGCCCCTATCCTGTGGCCTCCTCCCAGGCCCCCTGACCCAGTTCCCATCCTGTGGCCTCCTCCCAGGCTTCCTGACCCAGCCCCTGTCCTGTGGTCTGCCCCTTGTTGCCCCCCGGACTGCCTGTCTGCCCCTCGTTGCCCCTGGACTGCCTGTCTGCCCCTTTGTGCCCCCCAGGACTTCCTGCTTGCCCTCTGTGCCCCATTGGACTTCCTGCCTGCCCTCTGTGCCCCCGGTGCCATCATTTTGTTTCCTTTTTGTCTTTTGGTGTTTTTTCTTTTAGGATCGTCTGGGATCCGATCCTTAGAGGGGGGGCTATGTTAGGGTTACCTTGTCTTGTTTTACCGTTGCCCCTTTGGTTTCCATTTTTGTCCCTTTTGTTTTCCATAGGTTCACTTTTGTCCCTTGTTTAGCTCCACTGTCTCACTAGTCTATTGTTTAAAGAACTACACTTCCCAGTATCCACCTCTCATCATCACTGCCATTTTGTGTCTTTGTTCACACCTGTTTATCATTTTTAATCATCCTGTCCTTGTGTATTTATATCCTGGTTTTTGGTTCAGTCCTTTTCTTTCATTGAATGTTGTTGTTAGCCTGGTGTGTGTGTTCCCTGCCCGAGTTTTCAGTTTTTGTTTTCATCGTGTTCCTAGTTTTATGTTTATTTCCCCATTGAGGGGTTTCCTTTGTGTTTTATTGATTTGACTGTTTTAATAAAGTGAGCTTGCATTTAGATCCGCTCTCCTCGTCTGCTTCGCTGCCTCATTCGTAACAATGATATAAATTAACTTAAAACAACAAAACACACATGCAACGCAGTCTCTCTTTCTCGAACTGGTGTCTCCAGCTGTCCCTTATCTCGCTCTCCCGCTAATCAGCACCGGTCATGCTCCATCCATTTTTTTAATGAAAAACAGAGATTATGATCCGTCTGTTTAGTTCATTACCTGACAGTTGGAGTCACCAATTCACACACATCAGTAAAATAGTGTGTACACAACATGTCAAGCATGTGTAGTTCATACATAAAGCCCATGAACTGTATATTCTGCCTTGTTTTCTTAGTTATGTCTGTGAAATACTCTGTGATGAATTTTTCTGTGCTGTACTTAGTTTGTCCATGTTTTCTAAATGCAATCACTCATGGAGACTGCTTCGCCACATTTGGCAGACGCTTTTATCCAAAGCGACTTACAGTGCCCTTACTTCAGGGACAATTCCCACAGAGCAACCTGGATTTAAGTGCCTTGCTCAAGGACACAATGGTGGTGGCTATGGGGGATCGAACCAATAACCTTCTGCTTAGCAGTGCAGTGCTTTTGCCCACTACGCTACCACCACTCTTTTAAATAAAATTTTCCCCCTGAAGTGCCTTGAAAAATGCACTTCCCTATCTGTCACTCACTCGATGTTGTGTCGATGTAGTGACACTAGGGGTCACTCTTGAGAGCCCAAGACACCTCTGATCTTTGATGAAAGGCCATTGGGAATTGGCGAGTGATATTTTCATGCCCCTCTCCTGGACATACGGGTATAAAGGAGGGGGACGTGCATACCTCTCATTCAGATTTTCTCTTCGGAGCCGAACGCTCGATGGTTCAAGCTGAGCAAGCGATTTCCATCCCTCACCTCTGCTGGATCCTTATGGCGCATTACAGCCGCTTTCTCCCCTCTATGCACGGGTGCACTGCAGAGATCGCCTCTGGGCGCTTCAGCAGATCTCAAGAGTATATTCTAAAAGAGTGTTTTCCCTCATAAAAAGAGTATATTCTAAAACACAGCAGCACACATCGGAATGTCTTTTTCAAGATGCATCTTTTTGTGTGTTATTCCTGGTTGCAGTCGATACCTATCGCCTTCCGATGACCACAATCGCTGTCTTTCATGCCTTGGCGCTGCCCATGTCGAGACATCTTTTATGGATGTGTCATGTCCTCATTGAGAGGCCATGACCATGACAAAATTGTGGTTGCAACATCCCCAGCGGCTCCCAGCCACTCCCTGCCTCAGTCCATCTACCTACGGGTGTGAGGACAGCGCAGTGAGCACTGGGGGCGATTTGAGAACCACAATGGGACCACCTCCGCCAGTTAAATCCCTGCCGACCACCCATTCCCTGGAAGGCTCGTTTGCTCCGGTTAAGCATTCGGATGAGTGCAGCGGCTCGTCCCAGGGCGAGTTCGACCTCTTATGAGGAGATGAGCTCTCGAGCGCAGCATCGAAGAGCAGGCTTGTCCTGTCTGACGTGGAAACCTCTGCTTGGCTTCCCATCTCGGGTGTGGTCGCCCAGTCACAGGCAGACGTTGAGATGACAGACATATTTCCCGGTCCACCCTGAACCCTCGCGGCTTGATGATTGGTATCTGGGCTCGAGGTGCCGCTCACAGCCACGTCCCGACCCAGTGCCTTTCTTCTGGAAAGGCACGAGGATCTGACGAGTTTGTGGGAGGTACCTTTCACTGCCTGGTACCGATCTTTCGGCTCCCCCCCCTCTCAATTCCCTCGATGGCAGAGCGGCCATCCCCCGGTGGAGGGCCAGGAGGAGAATCTTTTGTTTCCTTTTTACTTTGTTTTGCAGCACGCTCCAGTATCTGTGGTACCCAAACTCTCAACAAAAGAGCAGTTTCCTCAGTCCCTGGGTCACATAACCGGTGTGTTTGGCCCCACCCTGTCCACTGGCTTTTGTCTCTCTCTGGCTGGTCCAGTGCCCCGGTGGCAGTTTACCCGCCCCGGCACACCAAGCTGTGGCACAAAAATACTCAAACCCGGACGGTTTCGTTAGATCACGAAGACGAAACACATCCTCCCCCCTCCTCGACCGATCCGCCGGTGAGTATCAGAAATCAGGTTAGTGCTTCGATGTCTCTTGACAAAATTGTTCCCTTGGTCACCCTTGCCCGGAGTTTGGACGCGTGGCTCACGCTTTCCAACCCATCACGATGGCTGACCCGGACAGTCCAACTCTGCTACGCAATTCAGTTCGCCAGGTGCCTACCCAGGTTTTCTGGAGTCCACTTCACCATGGTGAAGGGCAAGAACACCGCCACCTTGCCTCGAGTTGTTAGCAATACTGCTCACCCTTCAGATGTGTGCATGTGTTGGTTCGAACAGACAACATGGCGGCGATAGCATATATCAACCGCAAAGGTCACAACTCGCCCGCCGTCTCCTCCTCTGGAGTCAGCAGCACCTCAATTCTCTGCGAGCCACTCACATCCCAGGCGACCTCAACACCATGGTGGACGCGCTGTCACCCCCAAAGGAGAGTGGAGACTCCACCCTCAGGTGGGTCAGCTAATTGGGAGTTGATAAGGGCAGGCATAGGTAGACCTGTTCACCTCCCTGGAATCCTCCCATTGCCTGCTCTGGTACACGCTGACCGAGGCTCCCCTCGGTATAGACGCATTGGCACACAGCTGGCTGTCTGAACTACACAAGTATGCGTTCCCCCAGTGAGCCTGCTTGGACAAACCCTGTGCAAAGTCAGGGAGTACAAGTAGGAGGTCAGCCTACTGGGAGCCTACTGGCCCACCCAGACTTGGTTCTCGGACCTCACGCTCCTCGCATCAGCCCCTCCCTGGCAAATATCCCTAAGGAAGGAACTTCTTTCTCAGAGACGGGGCACCATCTGGCACCCACGACCAGACCTCTGGAACCTCCATGTCTGGCCCCTGGATGGGATGTGGAAGGCATCACTCAGGCACCTGTTTGCCTTGAAGTGGCATCTGTTCGCTAAGTGGTGTTCTTCCCGACACGAAGACTCCCAGAGATGCTCAGCTCAGTGCTTTCCTTTCTGCAGGAGAGGTTGGAGGGACAGCTGTCCCCCTCCACCTTAAAGGTGTACATAGCGGCCATAGCTGCTCACCATGACACAGTGGACGGCAAGCCTTTAGGGAAGCACAACCTGATTATCAGGTTCCTGAGAGGCGCTAGGAGGTTGAATCCCTCCAGACCATTCCTTGTTCCCTCATGGGACTTCTCTGTAGTCCTTCAAGGCCTGCAAGGGGCTCCCTTAGAGCCCTTAGAGTCAGTCGAGCTTAAGGCACTCTCCTTGAAGACTGCCTGAAGACTGGGACCTGCAAACGTTCTCTGTCAGCGGAACGTGCCTGGAGTTCGGTCCGGGCTCCTCTCATGTGATCCCATTCAGGGATCAAGTGCTGAACCTGCAAGCGCAGCCCCAGGAGGAGGCACTTACTTTACACATCTATTTGGATCGCACGCAGAGCTTTAGGATCTCTGAGCTCTTTGTCTGCTTTGGTGGACAACGGAAAGGAAGAGCTGTCTCCAAACAGAGAATCGCCCACTGGATCGTCGACACCATAGCTGTTGCCTACCAGGCTCAGCATGTGCCGCCTCCTGCAGGGCTACGAGCCCATTCCACCAGGAGTGTGGCGGCCTCCTGGGCTCTGACCAGTGGCGCCTCTCTAGTTGATGTTTATAGAGCAGCGGGCTGCACTACACCCAACACCTTGAGCCGGTCTCGTCCCATGTCTTAGCAGGAACGAACGGGTCGACTGGCCGTGTATATCGCTTGCATCTAGTATCTTTCCCCTACTTTGAGCTGAAGATGTGCATTGTGTATTCCCAGTAGTGGTCACAATTGTGTTCCCTGGTTGATTTCCTCCTAGCCCTGTGGCCGATGAGTTTGCGGAGAAACTCCCTGCCAGCCCAGTACTTGAGCTAGCTATGCCCCGTACTGGGACCGGTGCTCCGCATGCACTGGTTCCCCATAGGCAACCATGTATATTCTGCTGAAAAACGTTTCCCTGCTGGCAAACTGAGTCTTCCTTGGGCAGAGTTCCATGCTCGTTCCAGTCTCCATGCTCATAGAGCCTCCTCCCCCATTGGGCAGGACCTACCACGGGACTTCTCCACATGACATATTTCCGACTAGACTTCGCATGACCATGTGACATATTTCCACAACTAGGACAAGCCTGTCCCTATCCTTTGGGTAGTCGACTCGTCCCCAAAAGGGCTGTTTGACACTCATACTAGGGTCAGGGGAGGTTACGTGCCGGCCCGGTGCGCTGGCTATGCGTCACACAGCAGTCTGCCTGTCTCGTACCGCCGATCCATGAACCTAGTTCAGCTAGTTGTGGCATTTTTGTAGGGGACCCCTAGTGTCACTACATCAACACAATGTTGAGTGAGTGACAGATAGGGAACTTCCGTAACCTCCTTTCCCTGATGAAGGTAACGAGACATTGTGTCCCTCCTGCCACAACGCTGAACTACCCGCTGAAATGGCCGGGACCTTATTCTCGGCTCCTCAGCACAAAACCTGAATGAGCAGTATGCACGTCCCCCTCCTTTATACCCATATGTCCGGGGGAGGGGCATGCAAATACCACTCGCCAATTCCCATTGGCCATTTATCAAAGATCAGAGGTGACTCTGGCTCTCAAGTGTGAGCCCTAGTGTCACTACATCGACATACCATCTCGTTCCCTCCATCAGGGAACGGAGGTTACGGAAGTAACCAGGATGTTTTCTTTAGCCTGTTTACGTATTACCTACTGAAACTTGTTGGGGCAGGGCTTGAGGAACAGTCCCTGCCTTTATGAAAAACATCCAATAGGCTTTAGTTTACATCGCAGCCCCTGGCAAAGCAACACACACGATCTGCCGACGTCTGACCACTTTAACTTGAGGATCAAACTCATCTGTTTCTACAAAACCAGGCAACAAACAAACAGCGCAAAGCGGTATTTGCTAATGATGAGGCTCAAACCATTGTACTGGTCAGTGCAAATGAATGAGAAACAAGTTAGTAAAACACTGAAATATATCCTTCTTTTAACTCATGATACACTAAACATAAAGAATAAAGAACACGCTGTGCGTCCCATGAAATCTCAGAAAAGCGGCTGCATTAAACATGAAACTCCAGCGAGTTTCCTAGCATCCAGTTCCTGCATTGGAGCATTCAATTCAGCAGTGATCATCCCTGTACCCTATTCCCTTCAAAGAAAATTAGCCTCCATTGTGAGAGCTTCAGATGGTTGAAAAGTGATAACAGTCATTTAAAACTAAATTTGTATGTGATTCTTATCTTATATCTGTTTGGAACAACACTACTGCATGGATTGTGCTCCTTCGTATATAAAATTCGTATATCTTATGAAAATTTATTTTGTCAATGTTTAGAAGTACACTAGCATATAGATGGCCTTAAAGCAAAAAGATATGGATTAAAAGCAGCAAAACTTTAATTTTGAATTCATGATTTAAGGTCAACTGTATCTAATTTTTGGGCAAACTATTCCTTTAACCTTGAATACAGCACACAAATACCATGAGAATATCAGATCACCTCATTATGCTGACACTGCAAATGTGCGTGCATCCGTGAGCGTTGTGTGTGTGTGTGTGTGTGTGTGTGTGTGTGTGTGCAATACATGAGCAGAATATCCGGTGAGTTGGCTGTGGACATTATCTCTGCTTCACTGGTGCAGCACTCAGTCAGAACATCTTTGAAGTGTGTTTGCTGATTAAATGTGGAAGATGTGTTTTTTTTTCATCCTAACCTTATGAAAATGGCAAAATGATATTACATAGTTCATTACATATATGTATATATATCTCGCTGCAGTTTCGATCTGAAATGCCCACTGTGTGGCGTTTAAAGTGAGTTACATTTTCTTCCAAACAGATGAGTTTGTAAGGTTAATGCACTATAGAGCACAACAGTGTTCCTGCACACTTATTCATCGTCTGGGTTCCGGAAGTATTTTCCCCATTAATTTCTTCCATAGACATTTCATAAAATCCTTCATAAAAGAGTTGTAAGCCATGAACCAAACTAAACAGCTCCGAGGTAAATTACAACATCACAAACTTTGTTTTGAGGCAAAAGATTATTTGGAAATCTGACAAAAACACAAAAGGCACAAATCTGTGTTCATCTTTCATGAAAGCATGGATTACAATCCCATGAAGCATTGCAAATGATGTAATTTATAAAAAATTATGGGAACATATTAAACTATTGCTTTTAGTTTGTTGATTATATGTATAGAAAAAAAATTATTTTAAGTTTATTGCAAAATATTCCAATATGTAAAATCAAATCAAATCACTTTGTCACACTACCATGTACACAAGTGAAACAGAAGTCTTGTGTGCAGTTTCAAGAAACATAGCAGTCATGACAGTGACGAGACATATACCAATTACAGTAAACAACATACTTGCACAACACAATTTACATATCAAATGTACACATACTTACACAACACAATATAATATACAATGTACAGTAAACCATACACACAATATAGAATACACATACAATAAAAATAAAAAAGAAAGATTATATAAAAAATATATATACAGTAGTTGTATTGAGGACAATATATTTGACAGTCCAGTGTGAGATATAAGATTAATAAAGTGCAGTGCTGATTATTGATCGTGAGAGATCAAAAAAGTCTGATTGCTTGGAGGAAGAAGCTATCATGTAGTCGGCTGGTGCGGGTCCTGATGCTGCGATACCGCCTGCCTGATTGTAGCAGTGAGAACAGCCCATGACTCGGAAGCTCACCTCTGATGATGTGTCTGGCAGTTCGCACCACCCTTTGCAGGGCTTTGCAGTTGAGGGTGGTGCTGTTGCCATACCAGGTAGTGATACAGCCAGTCAGGATGCTCTCTACAGTGCTGGTGTAGAACCGTGTGAGGATGTGTGTTCATTTCAAACTTCCTCAGCTGTCTCAGGAAGAAGAGGCGCTGGTGAGCCTTCTTCACAATGGCCTCAGTGTGGACGGAACATGTGAGTTCCTCAGTAATGTGGACACAGAGGAACTTGAAGCTGCTGACTCTCTCCACCGGTGCTCCATTAATGGTGATGGGGCTGTGTTCTCTGTCTTTCCTCCTGAAGTCCATCACAAGCTCCTTGGTCTTACTGACGTTGAGGGAAAGGTTGTGCTCCTGACATCAGCGTGTCAGAGTGTGCACCTCCTCTCTGTAGGCTGTTTCATCATTGTCAGTGATCAGACCTACCACCGTCGTATCATCAGAAAAGTTAATGATGGCATTGGAGCTATGTGTTGCCACACAGTCATGTGTGTACAGGGAATACAGGAGTGGGCTGAGAACACAGCCCTGCGGGGCTCCAGTGTTGAGGGTCAGTGATGAGGAGATGTTGCTGCCCATTCTAACCACCTGGCGTCTGCCTGACAGGAAGTCCAGGATCCAGCTGCACAGCAAGCTGTTTAAGCCCAGAGCCCGGAGTTTCTCATCAAGCTTGGAGGGCACTATGGTGTTGAATGCTGAGCTGTAACACTTTTTTTCCAGGTGGGAGTGAGCAGTGTGTATTCTAGATGCAATGGCATCATCACTGGAGCTGTTGTTGCGGTAGGCAAACTGCAAAGACGTGGGCAGCAAGGCAAGTTTATTTATATAGCACATTTCATCTGATTGAAGACAACTTTTTCAATGATCTTGCCTATGAAAGGAAGATTTGAGATCGGTCTATAGTTGCTTAATATAGTCTTATCCAGATTGCTCTTTTTCAAGAGGGGCTTGACAACTGCAGTTTTCAGGGAGTTTGGAAAACTCCCAGAGAGAAGTGAGGAGTTTATCACTTCTAGGAGATCTGCTTCTAAACAGTTGAACACACTTTTGAAAAAAGATGTGGGAAGTGCATCAAGGGCGCAGGTTGATGTTTTAAGGTGCTGTACGGTTTCTTCCAAAATTTTGCCATCAATTTCTTTGAAATCAGACATAGTAACTACTTTCTCAGGTTGTGGTTTGATTTGTCTGACCCCAGTACAACTCAAGGATGTGCTGATCACCTTTCTGATATTATTGATTTTTTCAGAGAAGAAAGAAGCAAACTCACTGCACTTGCTGTCTGAGAGCATTTCACTGGGAATCTGGCTTGGGGGGTTTGTCAGTCTCTCTACAGTCGCAAAAAGAGTGCGTGTGTTGTTTAAGTTGCTGTTTATAATATTCGAGAAGAAAGTCTGTCTAGCTTTGCCTAGTTCCATATTAAAAGCATGGATGCTGTCTTTGTAGATGTTATAATGGACTACAAGTTTTGTCTTCCGCCACATGCGCTCTGCTTTTCTGCATTGTCTTTTCATATTTTGCACTGCTATTGAGTTTCTCCAAGGTGCTTTTTGTCTGCCACTCTTCTTCCTGACTTTCACAGGAGCAATATCATCAATTACACTTTTAACTTTTGAGTTAAAAGAATCAAGGAGAAAATCAACAGAGTCAGCAGATATACTTGGTGTTAAAGATATAGCCTTCATAAATAGTACACTAGTGTTCTCATTTAAGCATCTCTTCTTGACAGACACAGATCTAGCTTCAATGGCAGGAGAGATCAATATATCAAAGAAAATACAGAAATGATCAGACAGTGCTACATCCTTAATAACAATCAATGAAATGTTTAGACCCTTACTGATAAGTAAATCTAGAGTGTGTCCATGATAGTGTGTGGGTCCATGTACATGCTGAGTCAGATCAAAAGTTTTTAAAACAGTTGTGATTTCTTTTGTCATATTGGTTTCAGCATTATCTATGTGAATGTTAAAATCTCCAGCAATGGCAAAACAGTCAAACTCTGAGGCAATTGTTGATAACAGTTCTGTAAAGTCCTCAGCAAAGGCTGGAGAGTATTTTGGAGGCCTGTAAATAATGATAAGTAAAATGCGTGGAGCACCTTTTAACACACTACCCAGATGTGATCTCTGATTAGCCTCTCAAAGCATTTGCTGATGATGGGGGTCAGAGCAACAGGACGCCAGTCATTTAAGCAAGTGATTTTGGCTTGCTTCGGCACAGGCACAATGGTTGATGTTTTGAAGCATGTGGAGACTACAGACAGGGAGAGGGACAGGTTGAAAATGTCTGTAAAAACACCAGCCAGTTGGTTTGCGCACACTCTGATGACGCAGATCGGAATGCCGTCTGGACCCGCAGCTTTACAGATGTTCGCCCGTCGGAAGGTTCGGGTTACATCCGCAACAGAGACGGAGAGTGAACCATCATCTATAGCGTCAGCCGCAAGTGCTCTCTCCGCGAGGGCGGTGTTATTGTCCTCGAAACAAGCATAAAATATCTTAAGCTGAACCTGGAGAGAGGCAGCGTGTTCACGGTGGAGTTTTTATTCCCTTTGTAGTCTGTGATGATGTTAATTCCCTGCCACATACTTCTAGAGTCGGTGGTGTTGAACTGTCCTTCAATTTTGTTCCTGTACTGGCATTTGGCTGCTCTGATAGTGTTACGGAGGGCATAACTGGCTTGTTTATGCTCCTTTGCGTTAAAAGCGAAGGTCCGCACATTAAGAGCCGCGCGAATATCCCATGGTTTCTGGTTGCAGTAGATCCGTATTGTTTTTGGTTGGCAAAACGTCCTCTACGCACTTCCTGATGAAACAAGTTATGCTATTAGCGTAAGCCTCAATTTCGTCATCAGAGGCGGACCGGAACATCTCGCAGTCCGTGTGATAATGACCGCTGTGAATTCCCGCGGTTGCCAGAATGGTCGACACAGAAGCATGAGATATTCCAGATCAGGGGAGCAGAAAGACTTGATAAAATGTATGTTCCTCTGATCACACCATGATTTGTTGATCATAAAACATACACTACCACCTCTGCTTTTACCTGAGAGGTCTTTCGCTCTGTCTGCTCGGTGCATGGAGAACCCCGCGGGTTCGATGGCCGAGTCTGGAATCTCCGCAGCCAGCCAGGTTTCTGTAAGGCAAATAACGCTGCAGTCCCTCGTCTCTCGTTGGAAAGAGAGCCGTGCTCTCAGCTCGCAGAGTTTGTTGTCCAGAGACTGAACATTTGCCAGTAGTATACTGGGTAGTGGGGGTCGATTTGCACGACGTCTTACTCTGATGAGAACGCCGGCTCTTTTTCCCCTTTTCCTTCTGCGTTTCTGCGGTTGGACAGCCCAGACAAAGGGCTTCGCTGGCGTGTTTGTAAAAAGCGAGTAGGCATTGAGGAATTTGAAGTCCGGTTTACGGTGTGTAATTGTAGAACCAATGTCCAAAAGCGGTTGTCTGTTGTATACAATAAGGCAGACAACATCCAAGACAAAAAAAAAAACTGTAAACCAAACAAACAATAAACTGCAGTGTTGTGTCAGAGCTTGCAATGCAGCAGTTATACTCTGCACCATCTTCCAATATGTACAAATAGATAAGTAGTTTAAGGGTAAAGGGAGACTGAATCAATTACATCACTAGCAGTGAAAACAAATTTGACTTTGGGGTGGTTTTCCCTGGTGTTTCTCCAAAACTAGAATACTAGAAGCATAAAACAAACATTTTTTGTCAATGATTGCGGTAGCACAATGCAGCATTGACAAGTGTGTGTCCCAAATTTAATAAATATTCCAAATAAAAACAATTGGTCAGAAAATTCTAAACATGTTTTCTGAAGCACTTTACAGAGTGACACTGTCAGTGTGGATCCTCATTTTCACCTCACAGTCAGATATAATCCTTTTTGATATATGATTTTTACACCTAAATTACTAACATTAAATAATTTTCTATGTTAGAACTACACACAGTTGATAGCACGTAGTTTTTCCAGTATTTATCTGACACTGGATGCTATGTGTTTAATATCTTTGTCCATTTATTATGCTGTGCCTATGACGAGCACCCTCCCTCAATATCTTTAAAAACGCAAGCTGCGTTGATAAACGATAGCGATAAGAGAGGAAACAATTCACTTAAAGCATAAATCTATATACATAAGCTGCATCTTATTTATACCACATACTATGAATCTCAGCCATGGTAGCCATTAATTACATTCTAAAAATTATAATCTATTATTGAGCATAGCATCTCACTCTTATCTTGCAGTTCATTCAAATATTAAAATGACTCATTTTAATAAATAATCTTCAATAATCAATTTAATCGAATTATTCTGTGAATTTTTGGTAGTGATTCCTATAGTGATTCTTGATGAGTCTTACGTGCGTCTGATGTAATTATTCAGTTCTAACGGGGTAAACAATCACATGCTTTCGTGGCTACCTGCATTTTTTCTAAATCCCAAAACTCTTTTCCTTCCTTTACCGTCATCTTCTCCTGCATTAATGTTATTAATACATTAGAGTTGCTAAGTGCCAATGCAATTACACAATCAAAGATTTGTGGAGACTGTAGTGCGGATCAGAGACAGCGAGGCAACGTAGTGAAAGCGTTGAGCATCTCCTGCACAAAAGCTCAGCTGTCATTTTGTTAGAAAAACCCAAGAGAAAGAAGATAAAAGTTTGATAAAGATACTATTAATCTTTGAATAAGAGGTTGACAATGATTTGCTTAATTAATGTTTTAATTTATCCGAAATATAACGCCATTTGAACATCACATTGTTTGTGAAACGGGGGGTGGGGGGGTTTCAGTTGGTTGTAAGGAGACCCCCCAAGAGCTCTAACTCAATTCGAACACTAGCGTCATGGGAGTGGGCGGTCGCTCAGAGGCACATTTTGCGGGCTTTGTTGGATGCTGTTCTCTGATTGGTGAAGCTTTCTCTGCTGGACCATGGGTAATGTAGTTCTTTATCATGAATTCTGCTATCAAACATGATTTTTAAACAATGAAGTTGAAATAACACAGACAGATGGCTTCATAGGAAGCATATACCATCGATGAACAACCTCGGGGCTCAAGGTAAATCTGTCTTGTAATGTTTATAAGTTATCATTGAAAATCAATTAGTCTATGGAAAAATGTTAAGAGATTTGTACTTCTGGAACCAGACTGTAGCGCTCTATTGAGTTTTAAATAAACAAAACTGACCTCCGTACCCTAAACCTTAACCTAAACTTAACTGATAGTGTCAGAAAAGCAAATGTGAGATGAAACCCAATAATATTTTTCATTTCTGACGTCCAACTTCATGTGACTCGATTTGACACTCCATATTTGAATTGAACGTGAGTGCAAAGTACATTTTGACATATTTGTTTACTTTTGGAGAGAATTAATCCTTTAAATACCAACTGGAATAACAATCCTACTTCCTTCTTATTACCTCACCATGACTGGACGGAGCAAGTGATATGTGTATGGTCATGTTAATGTATTTATTTCTTTATTTATACATTGTAATGTATGTATCTATTTAATGTGCTAATTAAGTGTGATTTATCTATTCAAAATGTATAGCAATTAATCATACCCCCTGAGTAAATTCCATAATAAAAGTCTATGTGTTTCCTTAACATCGGGAGCAATACAAGCTTGAAGTACCACAAAGATTTTGCGTGTCACACTCAACAGGAGGCAATCAGCACAACTCCAGCTGTACAGACAACAAATGAAAAAACACTTACTGAGAGCAGCAGCACAAAATGAGGACAGTGCTCTTGTGTTCAAAGTCACACAACATGATTTAGGGGTCTCGTGACACATTTTTCAAATCTCCAAAAATGTCCATCTGCTGCGTGTGTACGTGAATCAAGAATAATATTAGTGCAGACGAAACGCAAGTACACATCCTGTGAAAACAGATGAAAGTCTAACTCGGACAGATTGACACATTTTCCTAATAGACTGCTGTGGACTGAAGACAGTGATAGACTTATGTCCAATGATATGGAAATAAAAAGAATAATAAGATGACTTCTAACACCATTTTTTGTATTGTCTAATCCATGATTTACTCGTCTGTCACAATAATAATGGACCAGCAACCTGCAACATATTTAAACAGCCATTATTAATGTTAAAGGCAAATGCATAAATGTAAAGGGGTGATGACACGAGGAATTAAATTTTCTTTATCGTTTGACAATAATTGTCATTGTACTATAAAAACTCAACTATAAAATGAGCATTTGTTGAAACCAAGCTGCCAAAATGGCTTGTTCTCTTCTTCCTCCACATTGTGATGTCACACTGACCACCTCTACAACACCACATCAATGCCTACTTTACCTAATCACTTTTGTAGCCCCGCCCAATAGCAGTGAGCAGTGAGATGCAGTCAAGAGCAGAGAGTCAATCAGAACAGTGGGCATTTAGGATTTAGGAGAGATAAGGAGATTCAGTCTTAAAGGAGAAGCAGCACCAAAAATAATCATGTTTAACAAATATATGACTTGTTTTTTGTGCAAAAAAACTTTACTAATGTTATAAATGAACCTCAAGTAACATATTAAATAATAAAAAAAGGCATGTCGTGACCTCTTTAAAGGGTAACTAAACCCTAAACCAACTTTTTTTAGTTAATGATCTGTAAGCATGGGGCTTTATTAGTACTGGTCATTGATTCAAGTAATTTTTTTGACATTTGTGTATAAAGTGTTTTAATTCTACAATATATGGTGTAAAAACGTCAGAGTGCTGCCCTCTTCAGGTTGAACGGTGGCTACTGCAGTTGCATTTTCCTATTGGCTGTTTGCGGTACTTCGTGACGTAAGCGGTGACAGCTGACTTAAGCAGGTTCCAGCTCACCATGCCAGATTCATGTACATGTCGTCTTGCGACTGTGTGAGGAATAATAATAACATAGTCTGACAGCAGCTGTCAATTAATCCGTCACTACGAGTCTCAGGTGCCCCCCCCCGCTCAGCACCGCACTCGGTTCGTTCCCTCTATCCCCGCCGGGGTCTGCCCACTTTTCCAGCATTTTCAAATATTTCTAGTGGGTGGAGTCAGACTCTGAGCAGGTGTTTAGTTACCCTTTAAGGCTGAAACATACTCTATGCAAGTACATGAATGCAGATTGAGCTCTTTTCCACCACATTGCCAACAAGTGTTCTGGTTGAACATGCTTCATGTGTGTTGTTGTGGGAACAAACCTCAGTACTCAAGGAGGCAAAAAGTTACATTCAAACGCCTGTGACATTAAACTGGATGTGTTCATATTCAGGTAAGCTACTATAAATCTATTAAACGTACTTGCTATGAATTGTGGTCTGAACTCTAGGCAAGTGACGCTGACAGAGAACGCTTGCAGGTCCCCGACCCTCTTGATGGAGGCGAGTGTGATCAGCAGGGCCTGAGTCCAACTGATTCTAGCGGCTCGAAAGGGGGTCTCTGAAGACCCGAGAGGACCACTGAGAGATCCCAGGAGGGGAACAGGCTTGGCCAGGAGGGATTTAACCTCCGGGCGCCTCTTAGGTACCTGATAATCAAGTCGTGCTTACCCAAATACTTACCATCTACTGTGTCGTGGTGGGCTGCGATAGCAGCTACATACACCTTCAAGGTGGACGGGGACAGCCTCCCCTCCAACCTCTCCTGCAGAAATGAGAGCACTGACCTCACTGCTCACCTTTGTGGGTCTTCGGCCCGAAAAGAACACCAATTCGCGAACAAGCGCCATTTTAGGGCGTAAAGTTGCCTGGTAGAAGGGGCTCTGGGTTGGTTGATCGCGTCTATGACGGCAGGTGGTAGATCAGCTAGATCTTAGCGGATGCCAGAGCGTGCCCCGTCCCTGAGAAAGAAGGTCTTTCCTCAGGGGAATGTGCCAGGGAGGGGCTGTCTCGAGGAGTACGAGGTCCAAGAACCAGGCCCAGGCAGACACACGAGACAGCGCCTGTGGCCGTCTGAAGCGGAGAGCACTCTACCGCATCCAGGAACTACACAGGGGCGGAAAGGCATCTTTATAAAGACGTGTCCTGAAAAGTGTATTGCTCTTTTAGAGAAAATCACTCTTTTACAAAACACTCTTTTAGGTTTAGCGCTGTCGAAGCACCCAGGGGCAAACTGCACTGCCGTGCAGAGAAGGAGAAAGCCGCTGAAGTGCGCCGTAGATCCAACAGCAGTAATCGCTCAGAGGTAGAGGAACAGGTGTGTGACTCGCAGCTTGCTGCATACACGACCAGCGGCTCCGAAGAAAATTTCTGAATGAAACAGACACATTTCCCCGCCTTTATATCCGTATGTCCGGGGGCGGGACATGCAAATTTGGTCTGCCAACTTCTCATTGGCCTTTTTTCATAGATCAGAGGTATATTCGGCGCTCAAGAGAGACCCCTAGTGTCGCTTCTTCGACACAACGTCGAAGTGAGCAACAGACGGGGAACTAATTATTTACCTTAGCAAATATTTAAATATATCATAATTGGTATAAATAGTTTTAATTAGTTGGCATATTATTAATTTATTCAATTCAAAATCTAGTATTTATATATCTGAAAACAGAAAGTTGCACAAGTTCAGAAAGTCATTTTCTCAGTTTCATTTGAATAAATGCTCTTTTTGGATAGGGGAGGATGTTTTAAGATCCCAAAACCACACACACACACACACACACACACACACACACACACACACACACACACACACACACACATGTTGGGTTTCCATGTTTTATGGGGACTTTCCATAGACATAATGATTTTTATGCTGTACAAACTTTATATTCTATCGCCTTCACCAAAAATTTTCTGCATTTTTACATTTTCAAAAAACACAATTTAGTATGATTTATAAGCTGTTTTCCTCATGGGGACCGACAAAATGTCCCCACAAGGTCAAACATTTTGGGTTTTACTATCCTTATGGGGACATTTGGTCCTCACAAAGTGATAAATACACACACACACACACACTATAAGTGAGGACATCTCATAGACTTTCACTGATTTTATAGCAGGCTAATGATATTTTCTATTCCCTAACCCTACTCCTAAACATATCCCTCACAGATTTAAAGCGAAACATGATTTGGCTGATTTATGAGCCTTTTTTAATAGTGAGGACCACCTAAAATGTCCTCACTAGTGGGTTTTCAACAAGTTTCACCATATTAGTGAGGACATTTTCAAATATTTGCCACTCACAAATACAGTAAAACCTGAACACACACACACACACACACACACACACACACACACACACACACAAACATGCTTATTAATAAGTAACAGAGAGTTGTATTCATAAACATTACCCTTTAATCTATTCATCTTTTTTAGTTGAACAAACACACAATTCTGCCAGCACACTGAGTTGCTGCTGTGAATACTAACATGTTTTAACAGTGCTTGTTTTGACCAAAATCAAAAGCATGGCTTGTTTACTTAAATACACTGTGTGCAGTTGCTGAAACGGTTTCACTTCCACCCAAGAATGAGTACTCAGTTTCCCTGTGGTGTGTAATTATATCCTTGCATGGAACACTATGGCTATACACACCCTTTTAGTTCAAGTAATTATGATATAAATTACAATTAGTTTTAAAATGCAAAAGTAAACAGCACAAATGTCATGTCATTACAGAAATAGTTGCAGTGTAAATATACTCGAGTGATTCAATGACACACATAACAAGACAGCAGTCTGATATATGCATCATATGAGATACACCTCACGTGAACCTTGAAGTTGAAACTACAGTTTGGACAGAGAAAAAATATGTGATGGTTGATGGTACGCTGTGATAGTGTAGTTTACTTTACAGTATTGAGCAAATGTGGAAGTAGACACTCACCCATGAATGTGCTGTTTCGAGGTCCATAGACTGATAAATACAGAGAGAGAAAAGTCTTTTTAAAGATTCTAGATATTTTGAAATAGCTTTCTAAATGTGGTTAATTTGCTAGCTTTATTGGTGATTGCTTTAGAGATTTATTGGTGATGTGGTGAATTCAGGACATGGCAAAGGATGTAATGATTTGAAACTAGGTCAAAACCAGTAATAATGTATGTGTAAAGAAGTCAATGGAAAGGAGGAGGCGAGAACCAGCTTTTCAATATAAATAATAGTTTAATATAAAACTTAAACAGAAGACACAAACACACATGATGGACAATCCTCCGCAGTCTGCCTTTATCCCTCTCAGAGGCTTAATTAGCCTGATAAGGGACCGGGTGTGTATAATCACGACCCCGCCCCGCCCTCCACCCTGCCACATTCTTCCCTCGTTCTCTCAGGCAGGGGAGCACCCGGCATGACATACACCCCCTTCCGTTGGGAGGGCCTTTTGCCCTGTCTGCCGGCCGGTCATCCCCGTCTACCTGGACGAGGGAGGGGACAAGGGGAGGTAAACAGAAATAATTAAATAAGGGGGGTACTTCCTGTAACAGTGTAATACCGCCCAAAAAAACACTGTAAAATTTAAATGAGAGGGAAAAGGCCAACGTGGAGCAGCAGTGAGAGAGAGAGTGGAGAGAGAGATGAAAAACAAAAACCTCTTACTTGCCAGTTCTCCGATACGCCGTAGCTTGTTCCTCGGCCTCTCCTCTACCCTCTAACGGATGACAGCCACACATCTCAGGGCGGATCTGAGGCAGACCTCCAGCCCATTGCTGACAGAATGCCCCGCCGCGTTCTCGGGGAACAGAAGGGGTCTCCCCCGTCCCTGGCAGCGATTCTCCCTCTCCAGGCGGTCGGCAGCGAGCCCCTCCCCGTTCGCGGTCTCAGACCCCACTGCGTTTCAGCGGCTGGTAGGGGACTCCTCCGCCCCTGGCAGCGGCCCTGACCGTTCCAGGCGGTCGGTTAGGAGCCCCTTCTCCACTCGTGGTCGGCGACCGTCGTCCGCTTCCAGGCGGCCAGGCTCCTCCGTCCCCCGGCAGATGGCCGCAGCTGCTCCATTGGGGTGGACGGCAGTGGCAAGAACTCTACTACGGCGTATCCCTCCTCCTTCCCAGATTTCAGCACCAGTGTATATTAGTCAATGGAAAGGAGGAGGCGAGAACCGGCTTTTCAATATAAATAATAGTTTAATATAAAACAGAAGACACAAACGCACACGGCGGACATGTCCGTAAACTATCTCTTGATTAGCCTGATAAGGGACCGGATGTCTATAATCATGACCCGGCCCCGCCCTCCGCCCTGCCACAGTATGTTACTGGAAAATATTATACATCATTATCAAGAAAACAAGCATGCTAGGGGGTCCATGGGTTGACTGTAAAAATGTCTATTTATTTTTAAAAACAATATCTTTAAAACAAGGTAAATATACTTGAGGAGCAAAATCGCATTATATATTAAGACTTAACATTAAGTGGATACATCTTGAAATTGTATTTTCTTACACCTTTGAAAAAAATTATTATTAAGCATAAATCTTATAAAAGAAATAAGGTTCACAGGGTTAAGTGTTCAATTCTCTGAAAACAAGTCTTATTATCTTGCACAGCTTCTAAAGCAATTTGACCTAGTTTTAAGGCTTTTTGGATATTTTCAGATAAAAATCCTGATTGATACTCTGTAGTATGTGTGTGATATTACATCACAGTTGACCATCAGACTAAAAGACTTGTAAAATGAGGTTGAAGGAAGAACAAAAACAGGACTGCAGAGACTCTAAATATAGCAATAATGCCTGATGATGTATGGTCTAAAATACTGCATCTCACATTTCTCTTAGTCCTCAGCGAGGCCGTGCTGTCACTATTGCCATGGCAACCATTTTTCATTCAAGTATTTTCCAGCAGCACTAGCGCACGTCTCATTTGAGTGTTATGGGTGAGAATGAGGAGACTAAAACATGATCTTTTAGGATTTATATACATTTGTGTAGAATATTTTTTGCATTCGGCAGCAATGTTGACAGCACAACTGATATTTCAACAAAGGAACAAAATTCAAAGATCATCTGTATGACGATAATGCTATACTCAAAGACCCCAAAAACCTTCAAGTAGAAGTGGTGCAAAACCTTAGAAGACGGTCTGTCCAAACCAATGGCCCTAAGAAGAGCTCAAGAACAGACAAACTATAAACTCAACATGCTGTCTGATTGCTAACTCTAGCATACAGTGCAGCAGAATAGACAAAAGAAAACATTGTTTTTCCCTAAATTTGCCAAGCATGAAAGAACTTTTATCAAGCTCCGTCAGATCTGGCAACTGAGAGTGGGCAGATCACTGAGAAGATTTGAAAAACATACAAATCTCCAGTGATCCAGGTGGGCTGTGTTTGAAATCTGTCAGTCTTCTTCAACACTACATGACTCTGATAAATGACACATTTAATCACAAGATGTGAATGTTGCAGGAAAATGGATTCCTTCATGTTGGGCAGACTGTTTGTCAGAAGACATTAGAACATTCTGTAGCGTGCAAATGCAATGTACGTGCTGCTGAAGCTAGATGAGTTTTCTTCACTTTGGGAGCTGCTTAGCGAAATGGATGTTGGATGTCCACTGAGCAGAAATCCCTAGAAAAGTGGCAAGACAACAGACTCAAAGCCGAGCACAGAAGACTTTATACCCTGCATTACAACATTTCTTTGCAAAGATTTCAAAATGAAAGTCTCTGAGCCACCCATTTGTAAGTGCTCTCCGCCATTACGTGACCCAGAAAAACCTGCACGTGTCCACTGCATTAAAACACAGCTGTGAAAGCGCAAGCAAGACAAACAGTTTCACAGTGGATTCACTGATAAATTGAATCGTGATCTTGGATTGAATTGGAGTTTTGGGGGAATGTTTTTGAGGCCACAAAATGTTTTTTTTTTTCTTCTTTTTTTTCTCCTTTCTCTGTCTCCTTTTCCTCTCTCTCCCCGTTGCAGAAGGCCATGCAGTTCCAGTTACAACATTATGCATCGTTCTAGATGGCTATTGATACGTCAAGGATGAGTAAAGGTGTGCGCCTGATTTCATGGAATACCAAAGGAATGAATAAGGCCATTAAGATTGGTAAGGTAATGACGCAGCTGCAACATTTGAAAGGGGATATTATATTTCTACAGGAAACGCATCTTAAAACCGCAGATATCCAACGAATCAAAAAGCCTTGGATGAGTCATGTGTTTCATTCGAAATTCTCGGCCAAAGCTAGAGGGGCTGCTATTATTATTACCAAGAATATATTGTTTGAGCCAGCACATATTATTGAGGATGTCAATGGCCGTTATGTCATAGTATCGGGCTTGTTACAGAACCTTTCAGTAGTCCTAATCTCTATCTATGCTCCCAACTGGGACGATGAGCAATTCTTCATTAATTTCTTTGCTAAAATCCCAAATAGCGACAATCATCATATACTGATAGGATGCGACTTTAACCTAGTGCAAGACACAATTCTCGACAGGTCGTCTTCCAAGCAAATTAATCTATCGAATTCTGCTAAAGTAGTTTTTAAATGCTCATCTCATCTAGGAATTTCGGACCCCTGGAGATTTAAAAACCCCCAGAGTAAAGTTTCTTTTTTTTCTCTGCCATACCAAACCTTTTCCCGGATTGACTTTTTCCTGATTGACAATAAATTGTTGCATCTGGTTACCGCTAGTGGCTATCACCCCATAGTTGTTTCGGACCATGCCCCCACCTCGCTTGATATTAATCTTCCTCTTAGTGTTATCTCCCCATCACTCTGGAAATATAGTTCCCATTTATTAGAGCATCATGAGTTTGAGAACTTTGTGGCCACTCAAATTAGTAATTACATTGAATTCAATGATACCCCTGAGGTCAACAGTGGATTCTTATGGGAAGCCCTTAAAGCCTTTGTTCGAGGTCAGATTATTTCCTTCACTTCGTACATGCGTAAGGCTGAAAGGACTAAAAGGCAGGATATCTTAGACAAACTCCTCAAACTTGATGAAACTCACGCCGTCTCTCCCTCACCTGCCCTTTACAAAAAACGACTTCTGCTACAATCAGAATATGATTGCTTGATGACTCATATTGTAGAGCAGCGTTTCTCAACGGGGGCGGTACCGCCCCCTAGGGGGCGTTTGGACAGTGTTGGGGGGCGGTGAGAACGAGGCAGCAGAGAGGGGGGCGCTCAGGCACAAATGGGGGCGTTACTCAGAGGTACTCAACAGGCGGCCTGCGCAAAAATCTTTTCAGCTCTTCTCCTTAGCCTATGTCTTCGTCTTGCTCGGATTACTGCTGCCACTTCACCAGGAGGATATGCCAGGAGAGCCGCTTCCTAAGTTACACATGCTTTTAATAGGCGGAGAATTTTCAGCGCAAAATAGAGGCGCGCTTTCACCGGCTTTTTCTGTACATAACGCGGAATACATAATTAGGCGCAGTTTACGCTTCCCCTCCCATCTATTTATGTGACACTCCCACTTTCCCCTTGTCCATCCCATGAATGCATATGCATGACACGAAAAGCGCATTGTGCCATTTTAAATTGCGACAGGCAATCTGCGCTTTCATCTCGGTGCGTCATGTTCGTACATACCTCGCCATGGTTTTATGCGCACTTTGCGAAACAAATACGCCTGAAGTGGGCGCAAAAGCGTTAGTACATCTGGCCCTGAGAATTTTAATTGTAATGTGATGATCGGGTGCGGATATCTAATCGGAGAAAATCATTGGTGATGGTGAGTTTGTTTTTAACAGCTGCTTCGGGTGACGTTAGAGCTGATCCGCGCATCTCTACTCTGCAATGTGTAATTGGCCGATGGGAATAATAAAGTCATAATAATATAAATATTGATTTTATATTATTTGTCTTTTTGCAGTTATTCACCTAGTATATTAATATTAACTTAAGTTCTCTCCCTCGTGTCCCGCAAAATCAGGTCTGCTGACCTGCAACAGAGCAATAGCCAGGTGGTCACCCTACGTTACTCACTGTTATTCATCACAACGTTTAAGCCTCTGACAACTCATACAATGTTCATTTGAATGTAAAATAAAATTATGTCTGTGCAAATTAATGAATTCATATTTAAATGTTGCTAATAACCCACTCGGCTAGTTACCGGCAAATGATCTCCATAGCAACGCCTAAAACAAATGCCGCAGCTGTCAGAGTGGTAGAAATGACCGTTTGTAGGCTATTCAAATTTGAATCCTAGTATATATTGCCTAATTGAGTGCGCGAACGACCGCTGCTTTTTCATTGGCCATTTAGGTTAGTTACGTTATTGTTCACGTGATTGGTTCATCTTAAAAAAAAATTGGTGTGAGCCTGAATTTGTTTGAATTTCTAAATACATTTGAAATACCTTTCAAACAATCCATGTGTTTTTGCATTTTTTTCCAAACACAATATTACTCAACTTGAGGCTTTTACATGTAGTTTAAATACAATAAGAAACTTCTGTTTCAGTTTTTTTTTTTACCAAAAACTCAGGCTTCAGGTATCAGTGTTGCAATTGTTTGGCTGTATTATAGTATTTTTAGGGGGGTTAAGAGGATCATGAAGAGGTCAGGGGGGCGTTTGTTCAAAAAAGGTTGAGAACCACTGTTGTAGAGAGACAACTGCAGCAATCCAAGCAACGTTTTTCGAACATGGCGATAAGGCGGGTAGACTTCTTGCCCAACAGGCCCGTGCGGCCAGTGCCTCTAGATTAATTCCAAGAGTTATGTCCCCTAGTGGTAATCTTACTGCAGACCCAGCTGAAATCAACAGAGTTTTTTTTAGACTTTTACATTAACCTCTATACCACTGAGCAGTCTTCAGCTTCGATAATGTTCCCAATCCCTTAGATTCTTTAATATTTCCTAGAATTGATGAAGATTCGGCTAAGGAATTGGGCAGCCCCATTTCCCCCCAAGAAGTCAAAGAAGCGATTAACTCAATGCAAAATAAGAAATCCCCAGGCCCCGATGGGTTTACAGTTGAATTCTACAAGGCATATTCCACTTTATTAGTTCCAATTTTAGTGAGGATGTACAATAATTCATTTCAAGAAGGCCAACTCCCACCGACGCTGTATATGGCTTCTATATCCTTGCTTTTGAAGAAAGACAGGGATCCCACTTCCTGCGGTAACTACAGACGGATTTCTTTGTTAAATGTAGACTGCAAGATACTAGCCAAAATTCTGTCTCTCCGCCTCCAAAATGTAATGCCATCCATAATTTCATTAGATCGAACAGGCTTTACATTGGATAGGCATTCTTTCTTCAATACTCGGAGATTACTTGACATTATTTTCTCTCCCTCATTTAATACCCCTGAAGTCATAGTTTCATTGGATGCTGAGAAAGCTTTCGATAGGGTTGAGTGGGATTACCTGTTCTTTGTGTTAGGAAAATTCGGGTTTGACCCCAAACTCATTTCTTGGATATGGCTTTTGTACGCTTCCCTGTCTACATCGGTATATACCAACGGTGTTCGATCGCCACCCTTTTTGCTCCAGCAGGGGACACGTCAAGGCTGCCTGCTTTCACCTTTGTTATTCAATATAGCTATTGAGCCCTTGGCCATCTGGCTTCGAAGTCATGATGCATTTAAATGCATCACACGCCATGGTTTGGACCATAAACTTTCCCTCTATGCAGACTATTTGTTATTGTACGTCTCCAACCCCATAGCTTCTTTCCCCCCTATACTATCTGTTCTAGAACAGTTTGGCTGCCTATCAGGTTACAAGTTAAACTTTCAAAAAAGCAAGTTATTTTTTGTTAACCAATTGGCTAAATCTCTTCCTCATTCTTCATTCCCCTTTAAGTTAGCCTTAGATGGGTTTAAATATCTGGGGATATTTATCACCGGTTCGTTTAAAGACTTGTTTTACACCACTTTTCGAAAAATGCAAGTCAGATATGGCTAGGTGGAGTTCCCTTTCCCTTTCTGAAATAGGTATTAAAATGGTTAACCTGCCGAAGTTTTTGTATCTTTTCCAGCATCTTCTAGTTTGCATTAATAAATCCTTTTTCACTAATTTAGATCAGCAATTGAATGGATTCCTTTGGAATAAGAAGCCAGCTCGCATCAGGAAGTCAGTTCTTCAGCTTCCCAAATCTGAAGGGGGTTTAGCTCTGCCAAATTTTCGATACTACTTTTGGGCATGTAACATCCATAAATTACTATATTGGGTTGGCCTTAAAAGATGTGCCTCTAGTCCGCCCTGGGTGCATATAGAGATATCTTCCTCTCGTTATTTACTTTCTAATATCTGCTCCCAGCTTCCCCTTGGGGTACACAAAATCTCGAGCAATCCAATAGATATTAATACTATTAAGATTTGGCATCAATTCAGAAAACAATTTGGTCTACATAGAGCATCGATTCATATGCCAATTTCAAATAATCACTTATTTTCCCCATCCCTTGCAGACAGCTTCTTCGATATTTGGGCAGCTAAGGGTCTCTCTACCCTAAACAACCTGTATGAAATCGAAGTCTTCTCCTCTTTCTCTTCCTTATCAGCTAAATTTAACCTTCCTAATAGTCATCTTTTTCGTTTTTTTCAAGTGAGGCACTTTATTCAAAAGTTATTTCCCCATTTTCCCAATCATCCACCCGAATCAGAAATAGATTCAATTCTCACCTTCGACTCTGGTCAAAGACGACTGATTTCAACCATTTATGGTAAAATAATCTCCATAACCCCTTCTCCGATTGACTCCCTTAAGATAACTTGGAAGCAAATTTTGGGCATTGACATTTCCGATGACCAGTGGAAAAACATTCTCAGTTTAGTTCACTCTTCATCTACACTCACCTAAAGGATTATTAGGAACACCTGTTCAATTTCTCATTAATGCAATTATCTAATCAACCAATCACATGGCAGTTGCTTCAATGCATTTAGGGGTGTGGTCCTGGTCAAGACAGTCTCCTGAACTCCAAACTGAATGTCAGAATGGGAAAGAAAGGTGATTTAAGCAATTTTGAGCGTGGCATGGTTGTTGGTGCCAGACGGGCCGGTCTGAGTATTTCACAATCTGCTCAGTTACTGGGATTTTCACGCACAACCATTTCTAGGGTTTTCAAAGAATGGTGTGAAAAGGGAAAAACATCCAGTATGCGGCAGTCCTGTGGGCGAAAATGCCTTGTTGATGCTAGAGGTCAGAGGAGAATGGGCCGACTGATTCAAGCTGATAGAAGACAACTTTGCCTGAAATAACCACTCGTTACAACCGAGGTATGCAGCAAAGCATTTGTGAAGCCACAACACGCACAACCTTGAGGCAGATGGGCTACAACAGTAGAAGACCCCACCCGGTACCACTCATCTCCACTACAAATAGGAAAAAGAGGCTACAATTTGCAAGAGCTCACCAAAATTGGACAGTTGAAGACTGGAAAAATGTTGCCTGGTCTGATGAGTCTCGATTTCTGTTGAGACATTCAGATGGTAAAGTCAGAATTTGGCGTAAACAGAATGAGAACATGGATCCATCATGCCTTGTTACCACTGTGCAGGCTGCTGGTGGTGGTGTAATAGTGTGGGGGATGTTTTCTTGGCACACTTTAGGCCCCTTAGTGCCAATTGGGCATCGTTTAAATGCCACGGCCTACCTGAGCATTGTTTCTGACCATGTCCATCCCTTTATGGCCACCATGTACCCATCCTCTGATGGCTACTTCCAGCAGGATAATGCACCATGTCACAAAGCTCGAATCATTTCAAATTGGTTTCTTGAACATGAAAATGAGTTCACTGTACTAAAATGGCCCCCACAGTCACCAGATCTCAACCCAATAGAGCATCTTTGGGATGTGGTGGAACGGGAGCTTCGTGCCCTGGATGTGCATCCCACAAATCTCCATCAACTGCAAGATGCTATCCTATCAATATGGGCCAACATTTCTAAAGAATGCTTTCAGCACCTTGTTGAATCAATGCCACGTAGAATTAAGGCAGTTCTGAAGGCGAAAGGGGGTCAAAAACAGTATTAGTATGGTGTTCCTAATAATCCTTTAGGTGAGTGTATTTGTGCTAGACATGGCCTAATACAATGTAAAGTGCTTCACAGAGCCCATTTCACTAATGCCAGACTGGCTAAATTGTTTCCTAACAGAAGTGATGCCTGTAACAGATGCAGACAATCCCCAGCAGATCATCTTCACATGTTCTGGTCATGCCCGGTGCTATCAGACTATTGGTCCGACATTTGCAGAACTCTCTCACAGGCCCTCAATTACACATTTGTCCCTAATTCCTTGACGGTCCTGTTCGGCCTTTCCCCAATCCCATGTATACCAGCTACAGTGCACTGCGTCATTGCCTTTACTACTTTGCTGTCCAGGCGTGCCATCCTCCTTAAATGGAAGCATGCTTCTCCTCCATTACATGACGACTGGATAAGAGAGGTATTGCAATGCATCCACCTTGAAAAAATCAGACATTCTCTTAAAGGTTCGCTGAGATCATTTCATAAAACTTGGAGCCCTGTACTGACTACTATTGAAGGCCTTATCGAGATGTCAGGACCTCCTGATTAGACTTCTGTGGGGAGGGGGGAGACTTTTATTCTTTTGTTTACTGTGTGTCTTATGACAACTTTTGTATGCGTTTAATTTATTTATTTTATTATTTATATATATATTTTTTATTATTATTATTTTATTTTTTTATCTACTTGTGAGAGCTACAAGTGGCTTTAGGGGTGGGGTGGGAGGGCTGATTGGTGGGGGTCTATATTGATGTGTGGAACTGTTCTGTTGATTTTTCTTGATTTTCTTTCAGACACTTTGTTTCATTTTACATCTGTTGTAACACCCTTTATATGTCTGCAGAAAACTTAATAAATAAATAAATATAAATAAATTGAAAAAAACATGTATCCTGACAAAACATGAAAAAATTGTAAAAGCGATTTTAAGTGCTAAATTCTCATCCCATTTCTACAGCGTGATTCATGGTAGCAACACGGCTTGTACGCATCCTCTCGCTTTTGTGGACGCGTTATATACCAGGCTTGACTGAATGGTGTGGATTACAGTAAACAGCACGGCGGCGCAGACCACAAAACCTGTGAAACACATCTGTAAATAGCATCTGGGACAGGAGCGCGAGTGGTCTGATTTAGACTAAACTTTATTTTTGCTTGATTATTAGGATAAGCATTAACTGCACACATTGTCCGGGAAAGGTTGAAGACATCTTACAACATTTAAAAAGCAAGAATCTAACCGCATGACCGCATGACATGCAAGCAACACACAAAACGGCAACCAAATGCGATTGCTAGGAAATTCCACCCACCTTGCAAAATACACTGGATTCACTAAGAATATTGTTTTTAATTTTATAAAAACCACTTACATTAATTCTTCTGTTAAAAATCATGTATTATTTGAGCTGTAAAGTTGATTAAATCGCCATTTTTAGTCGTTTTAGAGTTTGTTGACAGCATGTCATCATGGCAACGAAGTTGTAACTTGGCTATAACTTTACACAGATTTGGTTAGTAAGTGTCTTTATCGCACTAAAACAATGTTGTGTCTATACTTTTGAAACAGTATTTTAATGATTACAGATTGACCCCATTGACTTCCATTGGAAGTGTCTAAGATAACACAGATTTGGCTTTTTTTTAAAGAAAAGGATGGACGAGACTAAATACATTGTTGTGGTCATCAGCATTAGGACACAAATGCTGTTGATTAAACTTATCTCGAATTGAAACCGGAACATTCCTTTAAAAGGGACTGTTTGAGAAATGTTTATTCATATTAAAACTATGTAGTAATTAATTAATAATTAATTAATTTGATAAATTGTCACAAATTATACATACATTTCTGCATATACATGGTGAAATTATTTATTTTTCACATATCCCAGCTAAGCTGGGGTCAGAGTGCAGGGTCAGCCATGATACGGCGCCCCTGGAACAGATAGGTTCAAGGGCCTTGCTCAAGGGCCCAACAGTGGTGTCTTGGTGGTGTTGGGGCTTGAACCCCCAACCTTTCAGTCAGTAACCCAGAGCCTTAACCGCTAAGCCATTCATTCTAAAAGTGTTTAGGGTACTCAGTGATGAGCTGTTCATGGTCATTTTTACAAATAAAAAAAGTTAAATCAAGGGCCAAATCCTGGACCTCCATGAATAACAGACTAAATCATATTACAAGAGAAGACTAAAATCAACATAATAATGCCAACATTTTGTTGGAAACTCAGAAGCGAAGACCAGGAGACTTGGTTGTATCTTCAGCAGGATTCTTTATTGAGAACACGAGCTGTCGGTCATCAAGTCTGACTAAGGGAACTTTACATTGTAGTTTATATACATTTAGAGGGCAGTGCTTAGAAATGGAGACAAAGCACCTAGGTGACGACCTTAAACAAAGCATGCAAATGAAGTATACAGGTTTAGGAACCCGCTCTAGACTCTAGATTGCTCCCAATCCTAATCCAATCAGCATAACTATTCAACGACTGGGGCTGGGGTTCCAAGAGCCATTAAAGACAAAGGGTGAGATTCTCAGTAATCTGACTCATTTAACTTGCTAAATGCAATCTACATAAACTTTCTCATTTTATATACGATTGTATTGAACCTAGATTTAACATTTTATAAATTTGTAATACAACAATTTCCATTAGAAGAAATGTTCCAGTGATCAAACGTGTTCATATTGCATAAAATAATTTCTTTTAAAAGCACAATTTATTGTTATAAATTCATTTAAATATTAATTTACACATACTTTTTGAAGGTATTTTTTTATTGTCTCTTATTGAATGTTTATTAATAACGATTATGTTCATGAAAACAATTATATGGGTTGCCATGAGAGAGGGGGCCCGGAGAATAAAGTTGTCAGGGGCAAAAAAACCCTGACTTTAATCAAACTTGTGCGAAATTGTGAGATGCAGCTTTATGATATCACATAAACATGGTGGCACCCATGGAAATGTTACATATACGATTGTATAAACAAATGCTTGCATCGCTAAGCGTTAGGGTTGCCAACTGTTTGCAACAACTGGATGGGACATTTGAACATTTTGAGCACTTTGGTACAGGATGGGGTCACCCTCTAGAGTTTCTATGTCAGACCGGGTTAAGGGTGAGGGGTGAACCCCTTGACTGTCGTCTTGACGTCTTCATTTCTGTGAAAATGTGGCATGTCCTGGCTAATAAAGGACAGTTGGCATCCCTTCTTAGCATTGTTTATAATATCTTTATTCATCTTACTTGGATAATCTGCAAAACTAATGATAGCCATTTTGTTTCCTGATACATCATCTTCCAAATATCGGGCAATGGAACGTCTTAATGGTCAGAAGTCTGAGGTGTGAATATTCTACATCTGACTTTAAATGAAATGCAGCAAGAACTATTTTTAGTTTTCTTTGCAAGTGAGTTTATTCTCAAAAAAGAATCCAATAAATACCTTGTAAAGCAGATTTGAAACGCCCATCATTCTAGTTCAGCACATGCCCTGCCCGTTGTTTTGTAGCAGAGTCCAAATGTGTCCTGCCACTTTAAGGATCTGCCCAAACAGTAAGGATCAGGAGAGGAGTATAAAAAGGCTGCTCATTAGGGAGTGAGAGGTGTTTGCCATTTGTGTATGTGTGTTGTGAGAAGTAGGAATGCTAGTGGAGTGAGGACAAAACATAGAAAGGACAGATAATCAACGAATTGCACTAAAAGGCGTAGCCTGGATGTAAAGGTAGAACAAGCTGCAATATCGATAACTCGTTTGTGTGGAGTGCCGTGAATACAGAGCTTAAGTGCTCTACGACTGAGTTGACATAGAGCCATTTCAGAAGCTAAGAAGATATTTTGAGCAGCCCGGGTCCCTTCTTGTTTGATTCTCCCTCTGCGCTCCTTCAGTACTGCCTCACACACATCAATGTTCATGCAAACAGATTCCTGAGCAGCACACACTATTGCATGAATCTCAGATTGCCTAAACTGCACCCACACACACATCCACCCTACACATAATCATACACTTTTGGCCAATTAAATGTATTTGATGTTTGATGTAGTAATTTTTTTATTTTTTTATTTATTTGGACTGTTGAGTTGTTTGATTTACCCATTTCATTGTATATTGAGTTTGAGTCACATCCACTTGCCTTTTTTTATGGACAATATATTTTCTCCTAAAAATTAATCGTTTCGCTGTGGCTTTTAAAGAGCTATCCTTGAGACTAAAATGTATTTTTGACAGGCCCAACCCTGTCTGGTGCCTGAATTAAAAAAAGATCTATTTATTTCATTTAATTGAATTAACTGTTTAAATAGCTATTTTGAGTTTGCCACCATTTATTTATTTATAATTAGATTTTTTTCTCTCAGCCACCAAGAAGAGTGTAGTAGTTTTCTCTCGTGTCTGATCACAACATTGTACCATGTTTAAATCCATTCTGTTTCATTACATGCATTTTTCCTAAAAATCATGAGTAAGAAGAAGAGAAAACCGAATGAATGATCAAGACTTTAGAGCTGGATTGTCTGACCTCAGTGACATCAGTAGTGCACTATGAACATCAGGTGCATGTGAGGCCTGTATGTGTTGAGGATCAGTCAGTATCTATGTGATGATGATGATGCAGAAGATGTGAGCTCTGAAGCTCTTCTGTGGATCTATTCATAGCCGTTGTGTTTTCTCTCCTGCTGCTTGTTCACCTGTTTTTCTCATCTCTCACTCCTTCAATCCCTTTATCTTGACTTTCACACAGTTCACACCCACTCTGTTTTCGACTCTCGTGGCTTGTTAGCGGACAATGCGGTGCATTGTGACATCATTTGTGGCCGCTAATGCATTTCTGCAGGTGTGAAAGGGATTTGTCTCGCTGATGTGGGTCACCTCGTTCCCCTGGGCCAGACGCGCTGCAGATACATGGGCACAATGCTGCCTGCCTGCAACATTTATACAGTGGCAAACTGTTAACTGAACGACAAATGCCTACATATGTGCTGTACACTGCACCTCTGTGTTTGACATCTGTTCACATCCCGTCATCAGCAGCCCAGATCAGACTTTCAGTCGCTATACAGCCAGTGGAGTGTATGGGATTTCAATCAGACGGATCACACTGTGAAATCACCAACAATGGGTGGGAAGTTCTTAAGCTAAAATCGGTCCGTGCTTACCTTTGTGGCCGAAGCTGATAATGTTGATGGGCATGTGTTGGCACAAGCTCTAGTTTCCAGAACTGCCTGAAGCAGAACTAATGCAAAAATGCATTTGTGGCATAATGTTAACCACACAAAAAAAAAATTATTTAGACTCATCCCTTGATTAGTTAACAAAAGAGGTTATAGTGAGATACTTACTATGGAAGGGAAATGGGCCAGTCCATCTATATATCCAAAACTATAAGATGGATATAGATATATAGATATGATTTTAGTATGATAAATTCACCATATCTAAGTTGTATCTAAAACATCTAGGTTACTGTCGTAACCTCCGTTCCCTGAAGGAGGGAACGAGACGTTATGTCCTTGTAGTGACACTAGGGGTCTTTCTTGAGAGCCTCAGTTACCTCTTATCTTTGAGAAAAGGCCAATGAGAATAGCCAAACAGAATTTGCATGCCCCTCCTCCGGACATACGAGTATAAAAGGAGGGAAGCATGGGTCTGTTCAGACAGGTTTTGAGCTGAGGAGACGAGAGTAAGTTCATTTCAGCAACTTAGTACAGTGTTGTGGCACACAACGACAGTAACTGAGACGTTCCGCTTCTGTCACTCACTCAACGTTGTGTCGATGAAGTGACACTAGGGGTCCCTATGTAAAAATGGCACAACACTGAACGTGTTACGAGGACTGCTGATGCAGGAGCAAGTAGGCTGTTGCATGCGAAAATTGACTGTACGTAACCTCCCCTAATGCCCCATGAGACGTCATATAGTTCCCCACATCCATGAGGGAGGGAAGTGACTTAACTAGCCTGAGAGCAGGCCGTGCCAGCCACGGCCTTTTCTCTCTCTATGTTTTCTCTCCATAGAGTGTTAGACGCGGCTGGAGCCATAAAAACGGGAGACGTGGGTCCGCCGACAGGGGGACCGTACCGTGGAAAATACATCACAGGAGATATTGGAATAATCAGAACTGCATCATGGTGAGCCAAGGTGGAGGGGGACAGCCAACCCTCCAGCCTGTCCTGCAGGAAAGGGAGCACTGACCGACTGCTCACCTCTGCGGGTCTTCAGATCGGGAAGAACACCCATTCGCGAATAAGTGACACTTTGGGGCATAAAGCCTGGTAGAGGGAGCTTTGGCTTGAGTGATCATATCTAGACCTTTTAGACCTTCCGCATCCCATCCAAGGCCAGATGTGGAGGTTGCAGGGTGCCTAGTCCCTGAAAAAGAAGGTCCTTCCTTTTGGCAGGAATTTGCCATGGAGGTGCTGTTTCCAGAAGCGTGAAATCCGAGAACCAAGACTGAGTGGGCCAGTAGGGGGCCATGAGAATGACTTGTTCCTCGTCCTCCCTGACCTTGCACAGGACTTGTGCAAGTAGGCTCACTGTGGGAAATGCGTACTTGCTCAGCCCCCGGGGCCAGCTGTGTGCCAGCACGTCTGTGCCGAGGGGGGCTTCCATCAGAGAGCACCAGAGCAGGCAGTGGGTGGAATCTCGGGAGGCGAACAGATGTGCTGTGCTGTGCCAAACTGAGCCTAAATCAGCTAGACCACCTGAGGGTGGAGTCTCCACTCTCCGCTGAGCATTACCTGTCATGACAGCATGTCCGCTGTGGCATGAGTGGCATGCAGCGGCCTCAGTCTTTGCTGACTCCAAAGGAGGAGATGGTGGGCGAGTTGCGACATGCGATGAGAGCGAACGGCGTCCTGGCGATTTATTTACACTACTGTCGCTCTGTTGTCTAAACAAATCAACACGTGCTTGCCATGGATCAACAGCAGAAATCTGCGAAGGCCAAGAAATTCAGCCAGCAACTCTAGGCAGTTGATATGCCAACCCAGCCATGCCACAGCCAGGAGCCAGTGGCTGTGTGCCCATTGCACACGGTGCTCCACCCCAACTGGGAGGTGTCTGTAGTAACTACGACGCATCTGGACACCTCCTGTAGGGGGACTCCTGCCCGTAGAAAACAGAGGTCTGTCCAAGGTATGTGCCACAGTATCTGCCGCGGCACCATGCCCATCTCGGGACTGGAGTCTGAAGCCAGTGCTGAAGGGGTCTCATATGCATCAATCCGAGCAGCACGACCGTCGCTGAGGATGCAATATGCCCCAGAAGCCTCTGAAATAGTTTCAGTGGAACCACTGTGCCCAGTCTGAACATTCTCAGGCAGTTCAACACCGACAGCGCACGCTCGCTTGTGAGGTGTGCTGTCATTGAGACTGAGTCTAACTCCATGCCGAGAAAAGAGATGCTCTGAACCGGGGAGAGCTTGCTCTTTTCCCAGTTGACCCGAAGTCCTAAATGGCTGAGGTGCATGAGTACCAGGTTCCTGTGTGCACAGAGCAACTGTTGAGAGTGTACTAAGATTAGCCAGTCATTGAGGTAGTTGAGAATGCAAATGCCCACTTCCCTTAATGGGGCACGAGCTGCCTATGCGACTTTCGTGAAGATGCAAGGGGACAGGGACAGACCGAAGGGGAGGACCTTGTACTGATATGCCTGGCTGTCAAAAGCGAACCGTAGAAAGGGTCTGTGACAGGGTAATATTGAGACTACTGGTCTACCGCCTCAAACCAATCTTGATGCAGGACTCAGAATATGTTTGTGTGTCAGCATCTTGAACGGGAGTCTGTGTAAAGTCCGGTTCAGAACTCGAAGGTCCAAGATTGGCCGCAACCCACCTCCTTTTTTGGGAACGATTAAGTAAGGGCTGTAGAAAACCTTCTCCATCTTGGCTGGAGGGACAAGCTCTATCGCATCCTTGCACAGAAGTGTTGCAATCTCCGCACGCAGGGTGGAGGTGTTTTCGCCCTGCACCAAGGTAAAGCGGACGGCACTAAAACGGGGCGGGCTCCTGGCAAACTGAATTGCATAGCAGAGTCGGATGGTCCTGGCCAGCCACCACTACCGGTTGGAAAGCTTAAGCCACGCGTCCAAGCTCCGGGCGAGGGGCACTAAGGGGGATGATCACTTGTGGCGTCCCTGGAGATCAAGCCTCGCGGTGGGGGGGGCAGGTGACATCACGTCGGGGAGCGTTGCTTCGTCCCAAGGTGGTTGTACTGAGGAGAGGCTCAAAGCACTTACCTTGCTCCGTGTACCTTGGCCTGGGGTGGGTAGGCAGCTGAGGAGGTGGTTCTGTAGCGACAACCTCTGAACTCGTCACCACCTGCCAGCCTGAGGTGTGGGTGTGGTGCAGTTGGGCACGTGAAGATGGAGGGTCCTCGTTCATGGGGGCTTGGCTGCAGGTGCTCGGTGTCTGATTGCCGTGGAACGGCAGTTGTGGGCACCAGCTAAATGACCCGGGGAGTGAGGAAACTGCTCTTTTTTTGACAATATGGGTACCGCAGCCCATCTCTCAGCCTCCTGCGGGGAGCTTAACGCTGGGGCTGAGAGATGGGCCCGGGCTGGGGCGGAGCTGCCTGGGATATTACCGCTGCTGGGGGATGCCCTCGTCAAGCAGACGGGGTGCGAGATCTTAAGCCGTGGCGGGGAAAGATATGTTGGATGGACTCCATCTGCTTCTTCACTGCCGAGAACTGCGCTGTGACCTTGGTGGCCTGGAGGGTTGGGCGCTGAGCGCAGTTCCTGCAGCACATAGGATCAGGACTACCCAAGTGCAGATCTCTTAGCACCTTGTCCTGGTGGAGTTGCAGGAGGTCTATGGCATGCAGGGCGGAGGAGGCCTGTCCAGCGGCACTGTAGGCCTTGGTCGCCAGAGACCTACAGGTCTTGGAGGGGAGTGACGGTCGATCCCGTCAGGTGGGTAGTAAGAGCGGAAGACCGAGGAAATCAGTTTTGGGCAGGAAAATGTGTCCTCTATGAATTTGTCAGCTCATCGTGCACCTCCGGGAAGAAAGGAACTGGGGGGGTGTGAATGTGAGTGGCGCCCCGTGCCAAAGAACCAATTGTCAAGCTGCGAGGGCTGAGGGGAGGACAGAGGACAGAGGGTTCCATTCCAGCCCGGGCAAGCATAGTGGACAGCTCGGCATCTGCCTCAGACTGGGTGGGTATGCCTGAAGGTGCCAGCCCGGTCGAGTCCTCAGCGTCAGAGTCCACCATGACACTCTCCGATGCAGTGGTGAAACTCTCATCCAGCTCGGAGGGTTTGAAAAAGACATCAGACTGGCCATAATGTAAGCCGGTCTCATCTCAGAGCCAGACGGAGGCAGACGAGAGTGCTGGTGAACGGGTGGTTGCTGGGATTTACCCGGTGAAACCACGCCCGCTGAACTCCCGAAATCGCCCCTAGTGCCAGCCGCGCAGGCCCCGTGGGTAGAAGGCGCGACCAGGGGGGCGCGGAGTGGCTTTCCCCTGGAAGAAGGAAAGGCGAGACCGCAACGTTGCCATGGTCATGTTCTCACAATGAGAACATGAACCATCCACAAATGCCGCCTCAGTGTGTTCTCTGCCCAAACACGTGAGGCAGCGTCCAAGTGCTTGCTCTTTTAGAGAATAAAACTCTTTTAGATGGCTGTCGAAGCACCCAGGGGCATAGTCTGCACTGGGGTGCAGAGAAGAGAAAAGCCGCTGATTTGCGCAGTATCTCTAACAGCATATGCACTTGTAGAGGTGAGTGGAACAGCAGTGGATTTATTCAGCTCGCTGAAACACAATCGCTCGGCTCCGAAGAAAAAATCTGTCTGAACAGACACACACTTCCCTCCTTTTATACCTGTATGCCCAGTGGAGGGGCATGCAAATTCTGTTTGCCAATTCTCATTGGCCTTTTCTCAAAGATAAGAGGTAACTGAGGCTCTCAAGAGAGACCCCTAGTGTCACTACATTGACACAACGTCAAGTGAGTGACAGAAGGGGAACCTTGATTACAGCTGTAATATTGGATAAAACTTTACAACTTTGCCCCATTCACTTCCGTTGTACATGCCTCAGTGTAAAAACTTACACAACTGTAACAACTTTATTATTGTTATTATTTTTTGGGAATTAAGCCTTAAATGTTGTTAATTGACCTCAACTTGTAATGAACCCAGAACATTACTTTCATTAACAACCCGATTACACTGTGTTATGTTGAATGTTGAAATGGCCAAACAGTTTGATTGTTGAGATTGTCCAATAATCAGATTTTCATCACTACTGATCAATCATCACTCAGAGAGTGTATCTACTTGAACTGTTTGGCCAATTCAACATTCAACACAACACAGAGTAGATTCAACACTGCTCAGTGTTAGTTTTGAACTCTCTTGAAGAGTGGACCCGTGGAGACACCAAAGAGTGTACATTTAACACCAGGGATTTTGCTGTGTTGGAGTTCCACATTCAGTGCTCAAGCTCTTGACATCGGCTCAGGGGCCGAATGATGTATGACACATTTCTGAAATGTTCTACCAGTCCTAAGCTTTGACTTAAGCGTCTTAGCAATAAGTAGGACTTTTGTAAGTAGGCAGCTAAAAGTAACTTTCAGCAAACGTTTAAGCCTGAGCCTGTATTCACAAAAAAAGGATTAAGAGCAAAATGACGTCATTCTTTGATTTTTGCCACAATTGAGACTCCAAAATTGGACTCTAAGTGGCTTTATACAAATGGCCCCAGATTTATAATGTCAAAGGAGATCTGTAGGATGAGATTTATATGTTTACATTTGAATCTATTTGGATTGGAAGTTTTTGGTTGAAATATGTCAGTGTTGAATCAGCTGTTTTCGGTCTGTAGTGTGAAGTAGAAACATAAGAGTTGAAATGATAAACAAAGATTTTTTGAGAGAGATATGACAATGAAGTTAAGAGACGTGTGCTTTATTCTTGTTGGTCTCTGACACACACAGCTTTTATTTTGTCTAAAGGTTGAAAGTCTTGCAGATTCTACAGCACTTTACTCTCAGGACACTGACTTCATATAACACACTGCATTTTAATTAGCTGCCGTAATGTTTTATACATACGTATAAGCATATCTCTCTTTCTCTAATATTCTGGAATGGAACATGACATATGCAGGAGAGTTGAGAATCATTGCAGAAACTCATACTGGGAAAAAAGCCTAAGTTGTTTAGCTGGTCTTAGTTCAGGAGTTCTCAACAGGGGCATTCAAAGGATGCCAGGGGGCAGAGAGGGGGGTGTTAGGTCACAAATAGGGGTCGTTTATCAGTCATAATAATCAAATCTATCGTAAAGTTCCTCTTTGCATCAAAACGTTTGTCTAGACTTGGAGTATATCAGTTGATTCTCAATTATACAGGTTGGCATTTGTACCGCGTTTCATCTGATTTTGAAATCTAGTGTAGCGAATCAGCTCTATGAAATATTAATAATCAATCATAACTTGTTATAATCAATTATGAATATTTGGATCAGTTAATCGGGTTAACTTGATGTAGCTACATTAACATTACAACCAAATACTCGGTTCATCCCGTGAACACTCAATTTTGGTTATTAATTAATTAATTAATAGAAATGTACATTTCCGGGCAAGGGAAATGTCTTTCTTACTAAGTATTAAGAGCAAGTAGTCAAAATCTATGATTAGTGACTTTAGATATGAGCTTGAGACACAGACAACTTTACATGTGACATGAACAAGACTTTATTAACTAGACTAAACATTTAAACTACTCTAACATACATATACATACATTCATACAGTTTACCAAGGGAAAGAGGGCTGAAGCAGAATACAGGAAGGCAGGAAGTTATAGCATTGTTTGAAGTTCAGCAGATCAACAGCCTGAGCAAACCATCATATTAGTTCTGACAGCCCTTTTTAGAAAGGGGTTAAGGATACTTAATGTATCAAATAATGAGACTAAGTTTGATACTTGCATGTCCCATTTGAATTAAACTGTCCTGATGCAATTTGTTGAGGCTCCAGTTGATCTTTGATGATGTTGTCTTGATGAGAGAGAACCAGTGGGAGTCAGAGAATCTTTGGTGAATGGAAAGTCAAGGCCGTAGCCTGGCACACGCTTGGGAGTCCTTGGGGCCTTCTAGTTTGGCATCATTCAGCGAGAGAGTGAGAGAGCACAAGGCTCAGAGAACCAGAAAGCAAGAGATAAGCGACAAGAGAGAGGGCTAAGAGAGCGAAGAAGATAAGAGAGAGCGCTAAGAGGGAGTGAGGAAGTGGGCGCAGCAATTTTATACCCTCAGGAAACAGGTCCCACCTCTCATTGGCTCGACCAATAAGAAGGGTTTGAGTTCTAGGCGGGAATTTGGTTTATTGCTCTTTGTTGTAAAATTGCCCATTGCATGTGCAAGAAAGAAAATAGGAAATATACTTGTAATACTAATATGTTGTTGTTATCGACATATCATGTACACAGTCATTTCAATCTTCAAAATACCAGGTTATAGAGACCAAATATTCCACACATATGATTTTGGTTAACCATAGTATGCAAAGTCTGAAACATTAACCCATTAGTTTGCAAGAAAACATAGATCAAGCACATTTAAGGGAAAATGTGAGATGGCACATTAGATACATGTCAATATTTATCACATGGATATATAGGATATATATATATAGGATTAACAGGGTTCATTTCTCTTTCTCAGTAAGAGAATGAAGTGAGGGTCAGCACTTCTCTGAACATTCCTTTGGAGGTCGTAAAATTCTCCTTCCATTGGGACAGGAGAATGATTCCTTTGTCAAGGCTCATTTGCATGTTTATGACAGTAAGAGATTTTGGGCTGAATGACTCTTCAGATAGTAAAACATCGCGTAATATCATTCTACAGAGATCTTATATTCGAATTCAGCTCGAACAAATTGTAAGGTTTAATTTGATACCAAGAAAGGTATATTTGGTACCTTTAAAAGTGGGTTTAACATTCTTACACTCAGGCTATTAAATATAAAGCCTCTTATTAGATATAATGAGTTCTCCTACACTACTAAACAATTCTACTAATTTTGATCTACACCAAAATACATAGCACACAGGGATTACAACATATTTCATTAAAACTAAGCCCTTTTAGGCTTTATAAGAAAGACACACATTTTTACGTTGAAAAGTTTCCCCTTCCTGTCCACACGATAAGCACGTGGTGAGCATGCGGATGTCACATGCGGTTCTCTGTCAATAGTTCATTGTCTCTTTGTCAATACATTTATTGTGCTTGTGGAGACTGGTTGGCGCTATTTCAGTAATTAGGGAGTTTTTAACAGTAAGTTCTTGTTTGTTCGTGAATCTGTTAAGGCCACTGATCCTCCGCCATACCTTACAGTCCCCTTTTTCGCCAGGTGGTGTCCCTGTTGGAGACATCATCGGATCGACAATCATCACAATGGCGGATGGCAGGTGAATCATGAGGGTTTTGTAGCAGGTGGTTGTTCCACGGTGGGTGATGTAGACAGTAGCCACATCCAGGTCTCTGCAGCAGGTGCAGAGGCAGCAGGTGCAGAGGCAGCAGGTGCTTTGACAGTGTGTCACCTGTCATTATGAAGTCAGTTCGTTTGAGGCAGGTGCTTGTTTGTGGCTGCAGGGAGTGGTTATGGGCATTGTGTAGTGTGGAGAGAGTTTCAGACTGACCTAGTACTGGTAGCAAAAGGGCAGCAGGTGGCCGATCGCCCTTGGTTCGGCACCCAGTCACCAGGTGTCTGAAGTCTGCAGTGTTACTCTGCTCTGGCAGCAGTGCTGACTTGAGCTTGCCTGAGTGGTGTTGGGCAAGAGTCAGAGGTTTGTTCTTCCCAGTACTCCTCAGGGGAGTTCTGTTCCAGGAGCTCTTTTGCTAGTGCTAGCAGCTCTTGTAACTCAGTAACAGGCGTTTCTAGCTGTCTTTGTGCAGCCTCTGTTTGGCACCTGTTTGAAAGGTGTACAGGAGGATGTTGTTGTAGACTGCTGTGGGACGTCCTGTGGTGTTTGCTGGGTGAGGCCTTGTGTTTGTTAAAGGCCTTCTGTGTCAGGTCACGCAGTTGTTGGATAGGCATTGTGTGGGGGCAGGCCATAATGCCTAAATGGTGACTTACCATAGGATGGAGGTTTCGGAGGAAAAGGCTCTTGAAGCTGGTGTCCTCCTCCATCCCAGGTTTGTTGCGAGCTCGAGTAAGCTCGTCTGAGTCTGTGGTAGTAAACATAGGGAGTTTCATGCCGACCCTGTTTGGTGTCTAGGGCAGCGATCAGTCCGTTTTTAGACTCTGAGAATTCCCTTATGATGGCTTGTTTCAGCTGCTGGTAGTTAGACTGGATGTTTTCTGGCTGTCGAGCCAGAAAGCGTCGCAACTCTGGGCTGGACGTGATCCAGATCAGATGGAGTCTATCTTGATGGTTCACACTCATCAAAGACTGCAGGTGAAAGTCAATGTCTCGCAGGTAAGCGTGGACGTCGTGGTCTCCTGCAAGCTCTGGTGTAAATGCAGGGATATGTCTGGCCATTCGGTTGAGGTCTTTGAGTGTCAATGCACGTGTCGTTTCAAGATTCATCTGAATCAATTCTTTTCCGTCCGCGGCTGCAGAAGCTTTAAGGAAACTGTCCGATGACGTGTTAAGCAGTGGGGTTTGTCTCCCCCCTTTGTAAATCTGTGCTTGGCTGGGGGAGGTTTCTCTGCTGATTGCAAGTGGGGGAGTGAGATGTCTCTCCTGCTGTGGTTCCTTTTGCAGCAGGTAAGAGTGTCTCAGTTCTCGTTGGACCATGTCAAGTTCATCTTTGGTGTTGTCCAGCTGCTGAGTCAGCACTTTAACTTCAGCTCTGGACACATTCAATTGACCTTCACAGGCCATGATTCTGGCATCTTTGTCCAAGAGTTCAGAATTTGCTGTTTTTAACAGTGAATCTTTGTGAAAGAGTACCTTTTCCAGGTGCTCTCTGGCTGTCTTTTCCAGCTGCTCTTGTTGTTTAGCAGCTGTCAGAGCCGTTTGACGTCTGTGGATTACCTCCTGTGACTCCCTTCTGCCAGGGTCCTTGTGTCTGTCCTGAGCCTCCATCTCTAGCTGGTCTATGCGGTTTTAAGCATGTGTCAGCTCCGTTTGGGACTCAGTGATCTGGCGTTGGAGGTTGTTTACCTCCTGTTTCAAACCTGTGAGGTTGTGGGCCAGGACGATAACCTCAGTCAGATATTTGTGCTCATACCTCTGGTTTGAGTCGTCTGTCATTAGTTCTTTTCCCTCGTTTTCCAGTTGCTTTTTGTTCTGTTGCTGAAGGTCGTCAGCAGCCATGGATAAAAGGGTGTTCCTCAAAACACCTAGCCAGTCCTTTTGGCCTGCCATCTGGGCAGTTAGGCTAAGCATCTGCAACATTTTGGCACACTTCTGGTGAGAGTAAGGGCAAGAGACTAATGCAAGATCAAACAGAATTTGGAGCTAAAGGCAAAGTGAGACAGCAAGGTGTATAATGTACAGCTAGGTTTTGCTAGGTGTGGTTAACAATTGAAATGTGTTCCTGATTATTACTATCTTAGCTGCAAATAGCAGGATGCTCAGATTTGTGTGGATCTGAGTGGCTTTGCTAAAAGAGCGTAAGCCTAGATTTAATAAATGACTTAAGATGTTTCTTTGGGTCAAATTATTTATCAGCACTTACTGATAGCATACAACAGGCTTGATCTTTGAACACATGAAGAGGAGAAAGAAAGAGGAAGAAAAGAGCTTTCCTATTAGATTGTGTCTATTAGTGGTGCTCAAAATTATGCCATAGAAATCGTCTAGATTACTAGTGTAGCTGGCTCATCAAATTTAAGCAACTTGTTGCAAATAAACACAAAATCGAGAAGAAAAGTATGGCTAGTTACTTTTGCAGTTTTATGGGGAAATAAACTACACTAGACCAAGAGGGTTAAATGGGAAAATGAATAGCTGACTTCTATTATTAGTAAAAATAATAAAAAGACTTGAAGAAGTGATTAAATTAGCAGAATAACCTTGTATTGGGAATAATCAATAGCACTTATGATCAACAATTAGATTTGCTTTGGGCATCATTCTATAGTTGGTCACAGCTGTTGCGTGTTCAAGACCACACAATGTGTTTGTCCCTCTATGAAGTTTAGTCAACGTGCCATTGAAAGTTCCCAATAACTATAAAAATTATTCTCTATCTAAACAGTTTACATGTAATTAAGTTTTTAGATTTAATTAACAAAGTAACTGCAAATTAAGCTGAACAGCGTTCAGTAAGGGATGCACCTGAAAGGTGCAGGTGAAGTTAGATGAGAAGAATTAAAGTTAAGGAAAGAGAAAGTGAGAATTCAGAAACCAGAAATGGGGTTAAAGGAAAATGGTTTAGATCACTTCACTCTGCATGCACACAAGCTGTAGATAAAGGCTTCATGTAAATTATGCTAGCAGCTAACTGTTGAAGCTATTAGTTAGCTTAGCCTAAGCTAAGGGGCTGCTAAGTTGGGTTAGCTTAGCCACCTAGGCTGGTTTGTTTACAAAATGGTGTCGGAAGGAAACACATGTGCTATCTGGAGTGAGCACTTCCCGTGACAAGTCGTTGTCATGGGAACCAATGCACTTCAGAGTTTCAGTGAGTGAAACACAGTTTTGATCACCAGGAAGATAAGCCTTTTAGATGCACAGATAAAGTTTAGATGAAGGACATCAATCTAACTATAATTTGTAAGGCCTTTATACTGTGAAAAGGGAGCATCGCCCAAATCTACATTTATATAACACTGTACTGAGATTTCTTCATCAGAAACAGGTTAAGCAATCAATTCTGGTACAGTTTACATGCCGCTGAGCTGAGATTCCTTCATCAAAACAGACTTACACTTTAATACTGAAATTAGGGTTTCTTCGCTAAAATCATATTACTCGTACACTGATACCTTTTGAAAATATGCTTAAATGTGTTAAGACTCTTTCAATTACAGTAGAGATGTCAATTCAAGCCATCACCTCATTCGCATCCAAACAAGCCAGCAACTAGTGAAGCAAATGCCGTTTCGCATGTCGTGTCCTATTTTGACCGGAATTATTCAATGCACACTTTTAGGTTGACAGTGGTTCAAGCTCATAACCTTTGTTTAATCATGCCTGCATTCTCCACCATTATGTAGCGAATCAGCTCTATATTCTTCCACCATTAGGTAGCGAATCAGCTCTATGAAATATTAATAATCAATCATAACTTGTTATAATCAATTATGAATATTTGGATCAGTTAATCAGGTTAACTTGATGTAGCTACATTAACATTACAACCAAATACTCGGTTCATCCCGTGAACACTCAATTTTGGTTATTAATTAATTAATTAATAGAAATGTACATTTCCGGGCAAGGGAAATGTCTTTCTTACTAAGTATTAAGAGCAAGTAGTCAAAATCTATGATTAGTGACTTTAGATATGAGCTTGAGACACAGACAACTTTACATGTGACATGAACAAGACTTTATTAACTAGACTAAACATTTAAACTACTCTAACATACATATACATACATTCATACAGTTTACCAAGGGAAAGAGGGCTGAAGCAGAATACAGGAAGGCAGGAAGTTATAGCATTGTTTGAAGTTCAGCAGATCAACAGCCTGAGCAAACCATCATATTAGTTCTGACACGCCCTTTTAGAAAGGGGTTAAGGATACTTAATGTATCAAATAATGAGACTAAGTTTGATACTTGCATGTCCCATTTGAATTAAACTGTCCTGATGCAATTTGTTGAGGCTCCAGTTGATCTTTGATGATGTTGTCTTGATGAGAGAGAACCAGTGGGAGTCAGAGAATCTTTGGTGAATGGAAAGTCAAGGCCGTAGCCTGGCACACGCTTGGGAGTCCTTGGGGCCTTCTAGTTTGGCATCATTCAGCGAGAGAGTGAGAGAGCACAAGGCTCAGAGAACCAGAAAGCAAGAGATAAGCGACAAGAGAGAGGGCTAAGAGAGCGAAGAAGATAAGAGAGAGCGCTAAGAGGGAGCGAGGAAGTGGGCGCAGCAATTTTATACCCTCAGGAAACAGGTCCCACCTCTCATTGGCTCGACCAATAAGAAGGGTTTGAGTTCTAGGCGGGAATTTGGTTTATTGCTCTTTGTTGTAAAATTGCCCATTGCATGTGCAAGAAAGAAAATAGGAAATATACTTGTAATACTAATATGTTGTTGTTATCGACATATCATGTACACAGTCATTTCAATCTTCAAAATACCAGGTTATAGAGACCAAATATTCCACACATATGATTTTGGTTAACCATAGTATGCAAAGTCTGAAACATTAACCCATTAGTTTGCAAGAAAACATAGATCAAGCACATTTAAGGGAAAATGTGAGATGCACATTAGATACATGTCAATATTTATCACATGGATATATAGGATATATATATAGGATTAACAGGGTTCATTTCTCTTTCTCAGTAAGAGAATGAAGTGAGGGTCAGCACTTCTCTGAACATTCCTTTGGAGGTCGTAAAATTCTCCTTCCATTGGGACAGGAGAATGATTCCTTTGTCAAGGCTCATTTGCATGTTTATGACAGTAAGAGATTTTGGGCTGAATGACTCAAAAGATAGTAAAACATCGCGTAATATCATTCTACAGAGATCTTATATTCGAATTCAGCTCGAACAAATTGTAAGGTTTAATTTGATACCAAGAAAGGTATATTTGGTACCTTTAAAAGTGGGTTTAACATTCTTACACTCAGGCTATTAAATATAAAGCCTCTTATTAGATATAATGAGTTCTCCTACACTACTAAACAATTCTACTAATTTTGATCTACACCAAAATACATAGCACACAGGGATTACAACATATTTCATTAAAACTAAGCCCTTTTAGGCTTTATAAGAAAGACACACATTTTTACGTTGAAAAGTTTCCCCCTTCCTGTCCACACGATAAGCACGTGGTGAGCATGCGGATGTCACATGCGGTTCTCTGTCAATAGTTCATTGTCTCTTTGTCAATACATTTATTGTGCTTGTGGAGACTGGTTGGCGCTATTTCAGTAATTAGGGGAGTTTTTAACAGTAAGTTCTTGTTTGTTCGTGAATCTGTTAAGGCCACTGATCCTCCGCCATACCTTACACTAGCGACGCATCTGAAGTATCTGGTTTTGCAGTGTCAAATACACAGGTGGAGGCACAACCTCGACTAATGCACCCGTGTGGCTCTATAGATGGATACGGCTCAATGGACAGAGCAGCTCATAAAGCTCGAGCTCTTTGTGAGAATCAGTGAGAAGCACAGCGCAAGAACCGGAAAACAGAATTCTACATCACCACCCTTGAATTTACTATAGTAATACTAACTTTTCTTTATGGAGAAATAGATTGATAATTAATATTATCAGAACACTACTTCAGATCTATTTAATTGTCATAGGCTACATTAAGGGAGTGAGGGAATATATTAAGTTTTTGTTACAACTTGTAAATATTTATATTTTGTATTTATTGTTTTTACATATGTTTAAAGTAGGTCTTAAGGGAATGAAGTTAAGAACCACTGTCTTGGTTGGTTTAAGCTTGTTTAGCTGGTCTCCCACCCTGACCTGAAGACAAAACTACCAAACCAGACCAGCCAAATGCTTTCCGGCCAGCTAAGAGCAGCAAAGCACTTTCAGTTGGTTTTAGCGGGATGTACAGTGTTTAAAATCACATTTAAATGTTTGTTCTTTAAAGCCTGTGAGTGTTTAGTGTTTGTTGTGTTTGTGCTCTCTTGCAGCTGGGTGGTTGTGGGATTCTCGGAGTGGGAATTTGGCTCTCCATCACGCAGGGAAACTTTGCCACGCTGTCATCCTCTCTGCCGTCACTGTCTGCTGCCAATCTGCTCATCGCTGTTGGCAGCATCATCATGGTGATTGGCTGTCTGGGTTGTGTGGGTGCAGTCAAAGAGAACCGGCCGTTACTCCTGAGTGTAAGTGCATGATTATTACAATAAAACAAACACACGAAACCCTGCCACTAATGAGCTACTGAACTAGATCTGAGCAAATAAAACATCCGGTTAATGTTTATAGTCATAACAGGGAAGATTTTAATCATTTGCTAGCATTAAATATGTAAGACTTAAATATGTGAGTGCTCTGTCATGAAATATGAATGTAGTATGCAGTTTTAAAATGAGAAGTCTTTTGAAACTACACATTTTACAAATGAGCCAAAGTAAAGTTGGGATGTGATATTAAAAAAAAGTTGGTTTGATATTAATGGTGCATACACTACATTTTCTGTTTATGTCATCTTGGACTGACACTGACACCTATAGGAGCATGGATGCAGCATCATTCAATCACAGTAGTTTTCAGTCACCGATCCCAATGCAGAAATGCACTATATACAGTCAGCCATGATATCAGTGTCCATCAGTGTCCAATGACAGGACGGTTAGTGAGATTCAGCGAGTAATATTTGGCTGATCATGTGATTCTAACTTCCCCATGAGGAGACCCTCTCCATGTAAAATAAAAGCTTTTCTACAGTAATGTTACTGATATGAGTCTACATCTCAAATCCTTATTGAACATGATTTTATACATATATTGCACAATTACAGTTCATTTCATTAGAATTAAGTTCAATGTTATTAATGAGAAGAAATTACAGAGTAGACCTTTAATATCAATTTGAACATCTGCTCTCATCATAACTTAAAAGAGCTGCCACTTAAATCCGAGTGACAGTAATTGGAATTGTGCTGAGTTTGATTGGACACTAGTAGAGATTGAAATGAACATTAGTGGGTGAAACACAGGAGAGGTTATTAGCATCATCTCTCTTCTCCACTGGGGAACCAGTTTGCATGACTGCAGTGATGATTTCCATTCTGTCTGTCCTGAAGATTTCAAACCACATCTCTGCTTTGAATTCAGTGTGAAAGTTACAATTCAATTCAAGTCAAATGACAGATTTTGAGGTATATAATGATTAATACAAAAGGTAAATGGCATAATTTAGTTGATGTTGAAGATTACACATAGTACAACAGGCCTAAAGGCCCCCATTAAAGAAAATGTAACCTATATGACAATTAGGGTACAATTTGTGTGAAAGGAACTGTCAGCTAGAGGGACCCTACAATTATTGGGGTAAAAGAAAAGTGGGTAAGGAAAATAGTTTGTCACAATCAGTGTTGGGTACGTTACTCAAACAAGCAATCCACTTCAAATGACTAATTACTTGTATAAAATTCTAATCAGATTACTTTGCTGATTACTTCATTGTAGAAATCACATTACTAATTACTTTTCAGTTACATTCTTAAACACTTTTCACAAAAAAGGTTTTGTTTTTGTTCAACCAATTCAAAATCCATATTTCCTCCCTGTTCATCATCGTACACTCAACATTACCGGTTTATCCCTTACAATGACTTGAATAGGGGGCGCATGCCCTTCAGCTGTCACAGAAACGCAAACAGACCTACATATGTCATTTTATATTCTACATAATACTGTTTTAGAAATGTGTAACCCAAGTAATGTACTTTAAAGTAATTAACATATTTTAGTCTGTAACTGTAATCTGATTACTATAATTAATATGTAATGTGTAACATTTCTTACTGGACTAAAATGAGTTACTAATGACTTTTTAATCATATTACTCCCAACACATGCAAGTAGATGTAGAAAGATATTTTTTAAGTAAACCCTTGTTCAAAATAACAATTGTTAATTTACTGTTTATATCTAACAGCTGTAATTAAAGGTATAATTTATTTACTATTTAAACTTTAAATATTATCGCATTATTTATTAATATTAAAGCAATGAGAATCAGAATCAGAAAAAAACTTTATTGCTAAGTATGTTTTTTACGCGTACAAGGAATTTGTTTTGGTGTTGTAGGTGCGTGTCACACAATCTCTAAATATAGAAACAAGTATTAAAATATAAGCAATATAAATATAAATATGTCCACACAGTATCAATTCAAAGTAAGTATAAAATAAAAGAGAGAAGAGTAGTACAGTGGCATGTGGAGGCAGAGGTGGAGTGTGGAGAGTGTCAGGGTGGGTACCGGGCCTTGTTGATAAGGCAAGTGGCGGATGGGAAGAAACTGTTCTTGTGGCGTGAGGTTTTTGTCCTGATGGACCTCAGCCTTCTGCCAGAGGGGAGTGATTCAAAGAGATTGTGGCCAGGGTGGGAGAGATCAGCCACAATCTTTCCAGCATGCTTCAGGGTCCTGGAGGACCTTGTCCTTGAGAACAAGTTTGTTGTTTTTTTTCGCACTACGATAATGAGTATTTGGGGAAAATGTGTTTTAATTGTCAAAATGTCAAAAAGTACAAATGTAAAAAGTCTAAATGGCCCTAAAAATAGATTTCAATTACTTTAAGCAAAATATAACTTGTTTTGAAATATTTTTATTTTGGGGTGAATTATGCAGCAGAGATTCACCCAGTGAAAATGAGTGTGCTTCTCCTACCCCATCATTAAAAAAATGCACACACATTATGGTTTCCAACAGAATGTCCTGATGTGCAGTAAACCAACAGAGATTTCAGAACCTCAGAAAAACAGCTGACACAAAATACAGAAAGTGTACAATGTGCTTTGCTATTCCAAGGCCAGGGTTTGGGAGTAACGGACTACATGTAACAGGATTATGTATTTAAAATACAAAATATAAGTAAGTGTATTCCACTACAGAAAAATTATTTGGATTACTGAAGAGATTAATTTGCATTTTATTGTCATTTGTTTCATTTAATATTTAGTCCTTTCAGATGGAAAACATTTATACACATAAATAATGTGATTCAAAAGTGCATTTGAACAGTGGTGAAACACTTTCTTATGATGTGTTACATTCATACGAGCAGACAGAGAAGTACGTTTGAGGTAAGTTTGGAGCAGAAGAAATAGAAATAAACCTTGTGTAAATTATCAGCTTTATAATATTTCTAGCCATTTTACATGCACATGTTACCAGACATGATCATATTTTTTATCAAGAAAATTCACTTTGGATCATCATTTCTTTTTTCTTGTAAGACCTTTTATATTAGGGCAAAAATCATAATCATGATAAAAAATATTTTTTTTGTTTTCTTGTAAAAAAAATCTATAAATCCTTGAAACAAGATCAGTTTGATTAATCTTGTTTTAGAAACAACACTGCATAAGATATTTTGGTTTTTCGGAGAATGTATTTTTAACATATGTATTTAGTCTTACTGTACTGGCAGAGTTTTTAGAGTCAAAACAAGTGAAAAAATCGACCAGTGCTGAAGAAGTATTTAGGAACCTTTAGCAATCTAACAGAATACGTTACAAATTACATTTTACAGCATGTATTCTGTAATCTGTAGTGGAATAAATTTCAAAAGTGACCCTCCCAACCCTGTCCAAGGCCAGTGGACAAAGATATTACGTGTGAGGAGCTGAACTAAGTGAATAGACTCATGATTTCTCATATTGTAAGAAGACAATGACAAAGTACACACTGCTGAATGATTTCAAGAGTTTTATCTGCTGTAGCACACACACAGGTTAAACTTACTCCCTCTCTCCTCCGGCGGTCTGGACTGCCGTTTTATCCCTCTTTCACTGCAACACAAAACATTCCTTACCGTAATTCCTCTCCTGACCTCGCTCTCCACAAACGTCGCTCAGCCACGCCAACATTACCGGATAACCCCATCGCCCAACTCAATGGACCATCTCAAACTTAAAAGGCTAGACAGCCAGATACCAATGGGTGATCCACGCGTTGGCATCCTTCATGCGATGGAGCCACTGAAGCGGGGCATGTTCCAAACAGAGGGTGAAAGCATGCCCCAAAAGATAGTACCAGAGTGTGAGGACCGCCCACTTGATGGCCAAACACTCCTTCTCCATCGTGGTGTGCCTAGTCTCCCTCAGTGAGAGTTTGTGACAAATGTACAGCATGGGGCGCTCCTCCCCCTCCACTATATGTAACATTACCACTCCCAACCCCCTGTCCGATGCATCCATCTGCTAAATAATTGGGAGAGTGAAGTCAGGAGAGTGCTATAACAGCCCACCCCAATGTGTAGCTTTCACCCACGTGAACTCCTGCTGATATGGCTCCGTCCACTGGACAGGATGTAATACCCCATTTTTAGTAAGATCCGTTAGCAGGCTGGTGACGGCCAAATAATTAGGCACAAACCTGCGATAATAGTCAGCCAGCCCCTGGAACTGTCTCACCTTCTTTTTGGTCTTAGGTCTCAGGCAGGTTGCACTTGCTGCTGTTTTATCACTTTGGGGCCACAGCTGCTTGTTTCCCAAGTGGAAGCCCAGATACTGTACTTCCACCTTCCAAATGCACACTTATTTGGGTTTGCCGTGAGTCTCGCCTGTCTCAACGATCTCAGGACAGCTGCAGGTGCTGCTGCCAATCATTACTCTGAATAAAAAAAAAAAATGACTGCCGAGGACTGAATCATTTCCATTTATGCATTTGGCAGACGCTTTTATCCAAAGCGACTTACAGTGCACTTATTACAGGGACAATCCCCCCAGAGCAACCTGGAGTTAAGTGTCTTGCTCAAGGACACAATGGTGGTGGCTGTGGGGATCGAACCAGCTACCTTCTGATTACCAGTCAGTGCTTTATCCCACTACGCCACCGCCACTCTATATGTCAGGGCCCTGAACAAACCAAATGGAAGTGTCATGCAATAGTGTAATCTGAACGGTGTGGAAAATGCCATCTTTTCATGGGACATGGGAGTTAAGGGGATCTGCCAATATCCATTTCTTAAATCCAATGTTGAATAAAAGCAAGCCGCACCCTTGATTGAGCAGCTCATCAACTGAGGCATCGGTTACGAATTAAATTTAGACACCGCATTGACTTTTCTATAATCCACACATAACCAGACCGCACTGTCGCTCTTCGAAACCAAAACCACCAGGTTTGCCCAGTCATTTTGGGATTCCTTCCATATCCAGCATGGCCTTATTTTCTTCCCGAACCACTTTTTTTGTGCTCGGGTAATCGGTAGGGACGACTATGTACCACTACCCCTGGGGTCATTTTGATATGGTGCTCAATGAGGTTCATACGACTGGGAAGAGGCGAAAACATGTCTGAGATTTCTCCTTGCAATCTGGATGGTGAGAGGTGGTCTCCATAAGACTTGATCGGTAACTTTTAAGTTAACCTCCGGTCCAAGCTCCTCCCTCTCCAGAACCACCTTTGCAAAATTATGGGATGACCGCCTCTATCCATGGTTTCCACAGTCAATGTCCATACAATAATTAAAATGGGGAGAAACCCATGGATGCTTGCTCGGCCTCTCATACTCCATAGAATAGGGGCTCGGGCCACTTGTCCCAATTTTGAGCGTACGAATCATATTCTTTAGGGTCGGATTTAATCCGTTTGGGGGTGGTAAACGCTGGTCCGAATCAATTTAATCCCCAATAATTCATACAGTTCACATAGTATACTTGACATAAACTTCAGGAGATTATTCTGAAGAGCGCCTCTGCAATACTTCATGCTGAAATGTTGCGCAGAAGCACTGCTTCTGGATATCGCGTTGCATATTCCACCAGAACCAATACAAAGCGATGTCTGAATGGCCCGATGAGATCCATACAACTTCTTTCGAAGGGGACCTCGATTAATTGAAGGAGGCGCAATGGTACTCTTGGGGTGGCGGTGGATTCACCAGCTGACATTCACGGAATGCCGCACACCACCTACGAACATCCCCGCGAATGCCCAGCCAGTAGAAACAGGCCATTAGATGATTGAGTGTGTTTTCCTGCCCTAAGTGACCTGCCATCGGATATTAATGCCCTGTGTCACTCAATACAACCGATCCTTGATAATTGAAAAGTATGGATGTGCGAGTGCAATGTCTGGCTGGAAGCATTGACCATCAATCACTTTCACTTGGTCAAAGGGTCAAGTCAAGTCAAGACAATTTTATTTTTATAGCACCTTTCACAACACACATCGTTTCAAAGTAGCTTTACAGAAGATCAGGCATTAACAGACGATAAAACTGTAATGTCTATAATGTCGATGAATCATCATTGTGTAATTAGATAAAATACGATCATTACTCATGTTGAAAAATAAGTAATTAAATAATTGTATTAATAACCCCAGTGAGCAAGCTTAAAGCGACTGCGGCAAGGAACACAAAACTCCATAAGGGTCTTGTCTCACATCTGCTCCAGAGGGAAATCCCCTACAGGCAATCCTCTAAGGGCTGGGAAAGCAGAGACTTCCCCCTCCCATACGTCATCCTGATGTGGAACTGACATAGACAGCCCCGGCTCCGCCTCCCCAGCAAGCCAACTGCAAATCACACACGAGACACTTTGTTACAGGACCCATTCACACAAATTCCCCTGAATGAAGTGGTAAATGCCGGCCAATTCGTACCTAAGATTAGTGGATGGGTGAGGCAGGAACTGACCGCAGCCTCGACAATATTTTTGTCCCCGAAATTGGATAATGACCGGCACTAAAAGGTAATTCTGTATATTCCCATGCACACACCTGCTGACTCATATCAAAGCCTCAGATTGAACCAAGCTTTGGTGAATGGAGGTTTGATTACAACCTGAATCTACCAAGGCTTGGTATGTACCCCCTTAATACAAACAGGTATCCAGTACACACCTGCTCGATCGGTGGCAGCCTGTGGCGTATCGGGGATCCGGACCAATGTCTCCACCTCCATCGTGGGGCATCGGTCCTGGAAGTGCCCAGGTTCCCAGCAGCTCCAGCAGACAAGCCCAGAATTCACGGTCACATGATTTACACGAGGTTTAGGAAAGACCAGCAGGTTGAACGGCCCATGGGACCAGGGAACCAGGGAGCTGGTTTTGGGGTAGGAATTCCCAGTTTCCGGGGAATATGAACAGGGTGAGGGGAGGGCGAGGAGGATTGAGAGAGAGAGAGGAGAAGAGGGCTCACCGGCCCTGGATACACCGCAATGTGGGCCTCATCCAGTGATGCCAGTCAGTGGCACTGGATCCACGCCGCTGTCGCTTTCAGTAGCCGGTTTATGAACTGTTCCAGTACAACCAGATCCTCCTTTTCAACGCAATCTTCAGCTAGCAGCCACCTTTGGCAGGTGTCATGGAGCTGTCAAGCGAATGCGAATGGGGGGCCAAGCTTGCAGAGTGTCAGCAAGTGGAAGTGTTGGTGATGTTGCGCTAGGTTGGTGATGACCTGTTGCATAATGGCTTTCTTCAGGTCTTTGTACACAGGAGCTCAGACGCAGGGAGTTGTTGCTCCACGAGTTGGGCTTCCCCGGACAACGCGGCATTAGACAGGCCACCCACTGAGTGGACACTTCCATGCTCCAGCCAACCGCTCGAAGATCTCAAGGAGTGCCTCTGGGTCGTCCTGAGCTCCCATCTTAAACAGTGTGATGTGCAGCACGGCTATAGCACCTGACAGTCATAATGCTTGAGCTTGGAAGAGTGCCTGGAACGGCTGTTCCTATTCCAAACATAGCTCAAACAGAGCCTGATGTTGGGTTTGGTAGATGCCGGCGAGTGTCTTGATTACTTCGGCCAGTAGCGATGACTCCATGACAGGGTTTTCTTCCTCCTCGACACCACTGTGACAGATCTCTGACTTTCTTGCTCAGTTGGAAAGGAGGAAGCGGGAGCTGGCTTAAACACTAACGAAATCTTTATTCACTCTGAACAATTAAACTCTTTTTGGGCTTTTCAGCTGTTGCACACACACAGGTTCAGATCTCTCTCTCGCTCTCTCTCGCTCTCCGGTGATCTGGACTGCCCTTTTAACCCTCTCCAGCTCTCATTGTAACACCAAACAGCTGTTAGAGATAATTTTGCACAGGTGTCAATCCTTACCATTCTTACTCAACCAGCCTCGCTCTCCACAGGCATCACTTGGCCACACACACATCACTACAAAGAGCTTTGCTCCTGGAGAAGAAAAGCCTTGACTGCTCATATTAAAAAATGTAAATACTGTTCAGAGTTTGGAGGCCAGTGATGGTGTTGCATAATATACATTAAGCTTGGTCTTACATAAATGGAAAAATATGCATAATTGAAAGATTATATATTTGAAATAAGTTTTTATTCAAAATTTCCCTTCTAATGCTATACCATATTTATGGATATTCGAAAATACATTTTTGTAATCATAATAAAACATATGGGTGCTAGGAATTTTGTAATATTTGGACAACTGTGAGGGTTCACAAATTATATGTGTGAATATAATAAAGAACGCTTATTGCAATGGATATGCATCAAACACTACTCAATACTCAAGACTAATGGAAGAAATTCAAAAGGCAGAATAACACTGGTTCTTTTCCAAAACCTAATGAGCTGCCTTGCTGTCTGCTGTTTAGATAGGCAGCATCCAAAATAAAATAGAATAAATAGAAGTTACTGAATTTAGGAACACTCTGCATAGGCAGCAACTCCACGGGTGACATGCATGAGAGACTCGTCTAGCGAATGATCACTAAGCTAACAATGTGATTCTAATAAGCATGAAAATGCATAGCACACACAGTTATTGGGCAATATTTGTAAAATAGGGAAAACATTTTTATACAATTATGGGCCCAGCATCAAAGGTGTGTAGGCACCTATTGTTTATGTTTGTGTCCTTCTTATTATTCTGCCATTTCTGACTGGGAGTCTATGCAATCAATAAACGACTAACCTCGCACACCTGAGAAGCAATCGATAGGTGCGCAGAACACAATCTTCAGCAAAGTCAACAAAACGGAAAGCTTCTCAAGAAGACGGTAATCAACATTTCTTCCAAAGTACTGTCTGATGATTAAATCAGAGTTTTGTCTAAATGTTTCAGGAAAATGTAATTACGACATTGTTTCCCAATCAACTTTTAGACCTAAAAGTAAATTTTTTTCCAAATGTTTCTAACCATTCGATTAAAACTTTTTGTTGTTGTAACGAATAGAGGCAGTGAAGGCAGACGAGGAGAGCAGATCTATATGCAGCTTAACTTTGTTTTAATAAAGTAAATAAATAAACACAAGCTGCATATAGATCCGCTCTCCTCGTCTGCCTTCGCTGCCTCATTCGTTACAGTTGTATGGTTAAAGAAGACGTCATGAAAACGTGAATTTTCCTTACAATTATCGACTAGTGAGAAAAAATCTTTAATTGAACTGTCGAATGATGCCAATAGAATTATTAAACCTGCGGAAAAGGAAGGGGCCATTGTGGTTGAAGACACGGAAAAATACAGACAAGAGGTTCTCTCACAATTAAAAAATATCAGGTTTTACAAAAAAACATCTGAATGGCCCTACCAATACTTATCAATCTGAGGTATTTTAATTTTTAAATAATCCTAAAACCCAAGGATGTATATCTTTGACTGAGTTTGATTTCTTATATTGCAAGCATCCTATCAGGCCTGTTTTTTATACTCTACCACGGATTCACAAAAAACGTATTGATCCTCCAGGTCATCTAATTGTGGCTCAAACTAATGCTCTTCCCTTATCTCAATATATAGATTTTTTTATTAAATCTTTTGTTCAATCGTTACCAGCATATATTAAAGTTTTGACGGATTTCGTGAATAAAATATCAGATGTACAAGGTTTATCCGAGACAACTTTGTTGCTTACTTTAGACATAACTAGTTTATATCCAAATATCTCTTACGAGGGGGAACTTCATGCACTAAATCGTTATCTTTGTGGCCGAGGAGACGTGATTCCACCTTCAGAATATTTAATAGATATGACTTTGCATGTTTTGAAATATAATTATTTTAGTTTTGATGATGATTTTTTAATGTACAATTGAGTGGGACCGCAATGGGATAGATTTTTGAATTATGCTCATTTGTTTGTGTGATTTTTTGAGCATTGTTATGTGTTTAACAGCAATGTTAATCCTTTCCTTTCATGCATCTTAAAATGGTATAGATACATTGATGATGTATTTTTGAAGGGGATCTTAACAAAGTTCATGATTTTGTAAAACTTCCAATTGGTTTTGTGGAGAATATAAAGTTTAATTTGGAAGTGAGCTCGATATGTGTTCAGAAAACGAAGGGAGTCTAATTACTACTTTATTTCCAAAAGATACTGATCGAAATACTCTTCTGCTTGCTTCCAGTTTTCACCCTACTCCTTTAAAAGAGTCTTCCTAAAAGTCAGTTTTATAGATTGAGGAAGATATGTCACTATGATTCGGATTTTATTGATAAGAAAAATACATTTCTTCAAAGGGGTTATCCACCTGATTGGACTGAAGAACCATTTAGGTCAGCTCTTCGTAAAGAACACTCTGATTTATTGAAAACAAATCAAAAGAAAGCAAAAGGATTTTCATTTGTTTTTACTATGACATATTCACCTACATCTTATCGTGTGAGATCCATTTTCAAAAAACATTGGCATTTGCTAACCTTTGATCAAGAGCTAAATGCTTCATTCCAGCATCCTCCTCTTATAGAGTTTAAATGGGCTAAAAACTTAAAATATTGTTTAGTCCATGGCCAATTCTGCAGTAAGGTTTCCGCACCATCTTAGAGACTGTTTAGTCTGATCCCAAATGGGAACTATTGATGAGGTAATTGTGCACAGTGTAACAATACTTTTACATCATCCTTTTTTGTCATCCGTGAACTGGAAAAACTTATTCAATAAACTCTATTACTTGTTCCTCTACCCATGTAGTGTTTTTGCCCTTGTGGCCTTGGATACATGGGGAAAACGTCAAATGCTGTTAAAACAACAAATCAGTGAACATAAGAGTTCGATCAGGAGAAAAGATCTAAATTATCCTGTCACAGCTCATTTTGTTGAGTTTAATCATGATGTCTCCTCTTTGCGTTTTTGTGGCTTAGAGAGTGTTATGATGCCACCAAGAGGAGGCAACATTGAACTGATTAATGCCTTGTTTAATGTGATGCTGTCAATATACTGTGTAGTTTTTTCCATGTATATGTAGGTGTGTATATGCATATATGGGTATGTATGTATATGTATATGCGTATATATATGTATATGGAACATAAATGAAAGAAAAGGATCTGTATGTAATGGTGAAGGTTACCTTTATAGGTATAATTTATTATATGAATTTGAGCTGCTGTATATGTGATGTTTTTCTCTGTTCTGTATTTATAGTTGTTTACTAGATGTTCGCTTTTTTTATTGATTGTCATTGGTTGTGATGTCATGGTCATCAGCTGTGTTGGTTGGTCATGACATATTTAAAATTTAGTAATGTTGCACTGTTTGTAAATGCCTGATGAAGGTCGAGTGACCGAAACGTTGCTTAATAAAATTTGATACTTTTTTACAAGCCGGGATAGTGACTGGGAGTCTATGAAAGTCCGTAGAACCATATGGCAAAAAACTAATTAATTTGGCACACTGGTAGAGAGTCCTAGTGGCAAATCTGGAGTCTCTACCTCAAACCCTCTAGCACCACCCACAGTTCAAAGTTGCACTTATGTTTATGCTAAAATTAGCACTTATGTAAACACAAAAACCTAAGATGGAAATCCTAAACTAAATGGTGGAGCTATATGCTAGTGTATGTGTGTGTGTGTGTGTGTGTCTCGAGTCGGTAACCAAGACACAAAAAGGCGGACTAAACTGCTCGTGAGGAACTAGTCAAAATGGAGGGCTAGGCCGGAAAGGGCGGAGCCAACGATTATGTGAAGGTGTAGGGAAAACAAGATGGCTGGATCAGATCCAGCACAACAGAGCTAATACCACGTGCGGGCATGAGCAGACACACAAAGGAACTGAACGAAACAGGCGGGAGAATTAGAAAAACACCAGCCTGATTCACACATAAACCGCGGTGCTGCTCACTGCGTGAATCTCAATGTGTGTTTGTGAGAGAGAGGGAGCGAGAGAGAGCGAACAAACAGGGGTTCATGCAGTTTAACAGAGGAGACACGCTGGTAACAGCGCGATTGAATCGTTGATTCAGATCACTCAATAAATTAACATTTCCCCAAAAATGACAATCTCATAACTCCAAACAGCAATCAGCGATCGCAGTTAACATACAAATGAAAACAAAACATCAAACATTCAGCAATCAAATATATATGATTTAGGTTTATAAGAAAAGTCACAGTTTCTAAACTAAATCTGCCCAGATAACAAGCCTTACTTGTGAAATCCTGTGTGATTTCAGCAGGGTTGTCTGTTGGATTCCTGTTGCATTGAGCGGTCAGGAGAAATAATCTGGATTCGGTCCTTGGTCTCATGCTCGTCAGCGATGACGCGTCTCTGCGTTGGTTCTCAGGTCCGTGATCGCGAGAAACGCGAGAGGTAGTCAACGTTGTGGGAAAACGATTGAGAAGGGAGGCTGGTCGCCTTTTCCATTTTCTATATAAATTCACTGTTGTTTCACAGTGAAGATGAAATGAACCGGTTGTACGCTACACGACTGGAACAAAGCCAAGTTAATCTTACTCTACCGTGGCCAGATGGTGAGGTTTAGAAAAACGTGGTCTTTCTTTGTCCAGAAGGAGGGAAGTGACTCTTTAGAGCACAGTGAAGCTGTAGGTGTAACACTCAGGCTGGATGCAGAGAAAGAGCGTCTCAAATGAGCGAGCTAGTTTTGTTAAGAAGATGACATCATCGGTCATCGGCCACTTTTGACCAATGACGTCTGAGATTGAGTCCATGGGCGGGACTTCCATCCGGTTGCGATGCATTCTGGGAAATGGAGTTCAATGTCTCACCTTTGATCATGGAACAAAGGGCCATGCTGTCTCTGCTGCCATTTTCAGTGGGGCAAGGCCCTACAGATATGTTAAGATGCTGTGACATGACCTGTTGAAAGCTGATTAATATGTCCCTAAATATACATGTTATGCACCAGTATTAGCTGTTTACTGTACGTTTTGGTTCCAATAGAGTTGGCAGTCCGATTAATTCCCATTATGTGGAAACAACCTTGCCACTCGGGCTCGTGGTTTATGTGTCATTGGTGTGATGGTGGTAGTGCTTTCGGACACACAATCCAAGTTGAAGAGAACAAAAAGCCTTCAGATAGCGTGTCACACTGCAGTTTCACATAAGCCATACTGTGGATTATCTCTGCTGATGGGACCGAGCCGTGGATAAGACGAACACTTACAGAGCACCAAAGCAGTAGTGCCTCACTAATATAGAGACTGTCTACTCATTTGTGAACTGCCATAAAAACCTTTTGTATACATTGTTATGGGATACTTAGACTTGGCCTTGGTGGCTGGTGTGCAGTGAGAGAAAAAGTGTAGGCTTTTCCCTACAGATGCTTTATCTACGATGATGACAATACTCCAGCGGTGCAACGACATACAGTACATGCCAGCAGAAAGTCAGTATGCTTGAACTGATGTTTGGACTTTGCAAAGACTCTCTTATTACACATCTAGTTGAGCACATTGGGGAAGACGAGGAGCTCACATGGCTTCACCTCATACATAAACTAGCTACTAAAGCTGGTGAAACAACGATAAAGCACCGAATTACAGTCACACACTCTGGTGTCCATTAAGCCAGAGATATCTCAGAACTCATTGCTAGATGAGTTGCAGGCTTCACAGGATGTGAGAGCTATGAGCTGTCTCTGAGTTTCCTAGACAAAGACAGACTCCAGTGGCAAAAGCTAGAAGATTGTGCCTGTTGTGCATTGAGGCTCACAGCACATACAATCACTTTTTCAGTAATTGCCCCTTTTGACGCTACAGGACAAAGGCCCGGCAAGTGTTAGGCGCTTATGGCTGTACGTGTAGTGAGTCAGAGAGAGTTTGACAAGGTGTGTTAACTGATAGCAAGCCATGCTAGTGTAGCAGCGGCCGTAAATAGAATTAGACTACGCCACCCCGAGGTCTAACCCGGGGAACTGTAAGTAACCACCAAGGCTTCTATAGCATTAGGCAGTTAGGTTCGCACACTGAGCAAGCAGAGAAATTGTTCCGTATGAAAAGAAAATACAATTTTATTAATCAATTTCACAAAAAGCTGACGTCAGCATATTTTTAAAACACTGCAAACTGGATAAGTGCCAATACCACATCACATTATATATCTACACTCACAGCACTCCAATGAAGATCAAACAATTAGTCAATAAAACACAATAATAAATAACACACCAGGAGGTGTGACTCAGTGTCCTGACATAAAATCTATTTCACACACGCACACTCACAATACCGGGCTTGAGGCTTACTGATGGGCGTCCAGCGACTCGGGCATGAGCATCCCAATAATCAACCCCAAACGCACGTGCACAACCACACTATCAGCACAGCAACGGTCACACTGTGGAGGTACTCACACACACACCAAAGAAGGCCCACCACCTCGAGCACGCCGTCCCCACCATCAGCACTCAGCTCCTCAACATGTAACAAGGACAGAATAAACAAAATTAACTACAGGTCATAATTTCACAACATAAACCAGACTAACAACAATAACAACATGCAGAACAAATAACTTTACCAACAACAACAGCACGAATAAAGTAAACAACAACAAAGAAAATGAAATAAAGTTGTAAAACAGTAATGCTAAGAAATCAAATCAACAAACAAAGAAAATGAAATAACCTTGCACAACGACAATAATGCTGGTAAATGAAATAAACAAAAAGGGAAATGCAATAACTTTACAAAATAACAATAATGCTGGTAAATGAAATAAACAAAAAAAGGAAATGAAATAACCTTACAAAATAACAATAATGCTGGTAAATGAAATAAACAAAACGGGAAATGAAATAACCTTACAAAATAACAATAATGCTGGTAAATGAAATAAAGAAAAAGGGAGATGAAATAACTTTTAGAACACAAAGACACACGACCCACTCGACGGATCACAATATGAATCACGTAACAAACACACTCATCCGTGGATAACACAAATCTGAGGGCAGATACTCAATCAGCCACACAAGTGGCCTACGATGCAGTTGGGAAAAAGTAGCTCAGTCCATTAACTTGGACTCGGCGAAAACCAGTTCAGCACATAAGAAAAACGTGCATTAAGAGCATTTAAGCAAAGCAGCAGTTGCCCCAAGGCAGGCCGCGAACGCTTCCCTGCTATGGTAGCTATCCCTAAAACACACAATAATAGTTGTATTAAGCTACCACCCAACTAAGGCAAAATCACAGGTCCGAATGGAGAAAACTTACCTGAGCAACAGCGCGCTGACACCCGAATCTCGCAGGCAATGCGCCGTGTGGGAGTCGACAAACGTAACACGTTATTCCGTTCAATCCGATGAAACATGGGGTAGCCGAAACACAGCAAGGAATTCTATGAAAAATCGGAATCCCACATAAACCACAAGCTAACTAGCAACAGTTCAACATTTGCGATAGACCTCTACATACCTGCGACACCACCAAAACTGGGTGAACCCAAACAACACGAGCCTCCAGCGTCACACACTGCCCCAGAAGGTACGTTCGAGCTATAACATCCTCCTCCTGACATGATTGGCCACCAAGAACACACAAGCCAATCGCGAACCAGATAGGAAAGATAAAAGCCAATGTAATCAGACGGGGGGGAGGAGGGACTGGATTCAATCACAGTCCATCCTGCCACACTAGCAAGCATGCATATGCAAGCCATCTCCCCCTTTTCTCCCAATTTGGAATGTCCAATTCCAAAGTCCTCGTGATGGCGTAGTGACTCTCCTCAATCTGGGTGGTGGAGGACGAATCTCAGCTGCCTCCATGTCTGAGACCATCAACCCGTACATCTTATCATGTGGCTCATTGAGCTCGTTACTACGGAGACATAGCGTGTGCGGAGGCCTACACCATCCACCGCGGCATCTACGCACAACTCATCACGCACCCCACCGAAAGCGAACCACATAGCAATCATGAGGAGGTTACCCCTGCTGTGGTTTCTGCCCAATTTGTGAAAAATCACTCTGAAATACTTGGAGTTTTTGATGCCAGAAAATATACTTTATTATCAGAGATAACAAGCCGAGTTGCCCCCGCAGAAACAACTGATGTGTCTTGAGATTGCACTCGCTTACATAGGTCTAACAAGGCGTGGCTAAAACCTTCCATCTATTTTGTTCTGTGTCTTCAGTCTGTTATTTTTAAGAAGGGAACATCTGGAACCTCTTTAAGGGGCCTACCATATATGAGTACCATATGTGATCACGCATTGCATTCTGAGAGGCCTAATTTTCACAGGCCTCTATACTCACTCACACACACACACAGTAAAATACATACTTGACCATCAGAAATAATTGTAGAATAAAATGGCTATGTTTACACTTGATTAATTTATATTTAACTTGATAAAAATGTTCCACATCCCATGTGACTCTACCCTCCCTAGCAACTGAGCCAATTTTGTTGCTGAGGAGACCTGGCTGGAGTCACTCAGCATGCCCTGGGATTCAAACTCACGAATTCCAAGAGTGGTAGCCAGCGTTTTTACCAATGAGCTACCCAGGTCCTCCGAAGTTGTCTTTTTCTAACATTTAAGCATGGTTGCCCATTCAGGCAGAGTGTGTATCTCTTAGAAGGACATGCTCATATCAATACATATAAGGTCAGACCACCTGTGTTCTCGCCAGCTTATAGTCATGGCCAACCACTACTTCTTGGCATGGACGTAGCTATCAAATGCATTACAAAGGGGTGCCATCAGTATGTTGCTTTGGAAAAAGCCCCCACATTTATGACCATTAGGTCTGATTTTGCTGCTGATGTGTTGAAACACAAACGTCAGCTCATCCAAGAATGTGTAGCATCATTCACTGCAGCCTTGTTGATTGATGATGAACATGGTGAAACTTTGCAAGATGGCCTTATACGCCTGTGTATTGGCATACACCCACTCAATTGTCCTTTTGCTGTAGTCAGAACTAACCCGGCTCCAGGATCTTCTGCATTAAGATGTGATGAGATGGTCTCTAAATACAGGATAGCTGTTGAAGTTGTCAATGCTAAGAATGTTAACAAGAATCCTGTTGCTGATAAGGCAATTTAGGAGCATCAAGGAGAGATCTTGCAGCTCGAGCCAGACTTCAGAATCAGAATCAGAAATCAGAATCAGAATCAGAAAAAGCTTTATTGCCAAGTACGTTTTTTACGCATACAAGGAATTTGTTGTGGTGTTGTAGGTGCGTTCACACAGTCTCTAAATATATGAACAAGAATAAAATTAAAGCAATATAAATATAAATATGTCCACGCAGTATCAATTAAAAGTAAGTATAAAATAAAAGAGAGCAGAGTAGTGCAGTGAAATGTAGAGCCAGAGGTGGAGTGTGGAGAGTGTCAGGGTGGGTACCGGGCATTGTTGATAAGGCAAGTGGCGGATGGGAAGAAACTGTTCTTGTGGCGTGAGGTTTTTGTCCTGATGGACCTCAGCCTTTTGCCAGAGGGGAGTGATTCAAAGAGATTGTGGCCAGGGTGGGAGAGATCAGCCACAATCTTTCCAGCACGCTTCAGGGTCCTGGAGTTGTACAGGTCCTAGAGCGGCGGCAGATTGCAGCCAATCACCTTCTCTGCAGACTGGATGACATGCTGCAGTCTTCCCTTGTCCTTGGCAGTAGTAGCAGTGTACCAGATAGTGATGGAGGAAGTGAGGATGGACTCGATGATGGCTGTGTAGAAGTGCACCATCATTGACTTTGGCAGGTTGAATTTCTTCAGCTGCCGCAGGAAGTACATCCTCTGTTGTGCTTTCTTGATGAGCGCACTGATGTTCAGCTCCCACTTGAGGTCCTGGGAGATGATAGTTCCCAGGAAGCGGAAAGACTCCACAGTGTCAATTGTGGAGTCGCAGAGGGTGATGGGGGCAGGTGCAGGTGAGGCTGAGTTCTTCCTGAAGTCCACAACCATCTCCACTGTCTTTAGAGCGTTGAGCTCTAGGTTGTTTTGGTTGCACCAGGTCACCAGGTGGTCGACCTCCCACCTGTAAGCGGACTCGTCACCATCAGAGATGAGTCCGATGAGGGAGGTGTCATCCGCAAACTTCAGAAGATTGACGGACTGGTGACAGGAGGTGCAACTGTTAGTGTACAGGGGGAAGAGCAGAGGAGAAAGAACGCAGCCCTGGGGGATCCAGTGCTAATGGACTGTGAGTCAGAGACATGTTTCCCCAGACTCACGTGCTGCTTCCTGTCAGACAGGAAGTCAGTGATCCACCTGCAGGTGGAGTCAGGCACACTTAGCTGGGAGAACTTCTCCTGGAGCAGAGCCGGGATGATGGTGTTAAAGGCAGAGCTGAAATCAACAAACAGAATCCTGGCGTAGGTTCCTGCGGAGTCCAGGTGCTGGAGGATGTAGTGGAGGGCCAAGTTGACTGCATCGTCTACAGACCTGTTGGCTCTGTATGCAAACTGCAGGGGGTCCAGGAGGGGGTCGGTGATGACTTTGAGGTGAGAAAGCACAAGGCGCTCAAAGGATGTCATCACCCCAGAGGTCAGGGCGATGGGTCTGAAGTCGTTAAGTCCTGTGGTCCTTGACTTCTTGGGACCAGGGATGATAATTGAAGACTTGAAGCAGGCTGGCACGTGACATGTCTCCAGTGAGGTGTTGAAAAATGTCTGTGAACACTGGAGACAGCTGATCAGCGCAGTGCTTCAAGCTGGATGGGGAGACAGCATCCGGTCCAGCAGCTTTCCGGGGGTTCTGTCTCCTGAAGAGTTTGTTGACGTCCCTCTCATGGATGGAAAGAGTCGTCACTGGGGTGGGTGGGGGGTGGAGGGGGGTACCTTTAAGGTGGGCATTGGTGGGGGTGCCCTGGCCCCTGCTGAGGTGGGGGAGGTGGAGGTGATGCACTGTGGCTGGAGCTGTTGAGAGGTGTCATGGGGGATGGCTTCAGGACTGGCCCTTTGTCTTTCAAAGCGGCAGAAGAATAATTTAGGTCGTTGGCTAGGCGTCGGTCGTTGATGGGCTGGGGGGATTTAGGCTTGTAATTGGTGATTTGCATAAGCCCTTTCCAGACAGATGCAGAGTCGTTAGCTGAGAGCTGGTGTTGGAGCTTCTCAGAGTACCGTCGTTTAGCCTCTTTCACCGCCTTGCTAAACTTGTACTTCGCCTCTTTAAATCTGTCTTTGTCCCTACTCCTGTAGGCCTCTTCCTTATCAAACCTTAACCTTCTGAGTTAGGCTTCAGGACCATTACTCCTTTACACTTCATCAAAGCTGTCACCCGTCTTAACAACCATGTCAGGTCCCATGGTCTGTTGGCATGTGAAATGCTGTTGCAACACGAGTAGTTCTCCTATATGCAGTTGCCTGTTAATGGTCAAGACCTCATCTTATGGCAACATGCACATTGACTCACAAATCATTCACATAGTGCAAAAGCCAAAACACCCTCTGGCCGGTGTGCATCGATGCATGATGCTGTCCTGGTGATCTTGTGTATCTCTATGAGGATTGTAACAAGTCCCAGTCCTGCAACAGATACCTTGTTGTAAGCACTGAGCCAGAGGCCCGCTTCATTCAAGTGACGGTCACTGTCAGGAGGTCGCTTCCCCCTGCGCCATTCCGGCCACACCTGTCGATCCTCAAATAGACTTGATAATTTTGTTCTTTCTAGACAAATTACTTTCCATTTTAGTTCCCTTTTGTGTTCATTAGCATGTCTGTATCAAATTATGTTTTTAGTTTACATCTTCCCTTATTGGTGCGCAGGGTCTCATATGCACCCTATGTTAAGTAAAAATGGGAGGGAGCTTTGTCTTTAGTAGAAAAGAGGGTAGCCCTGTATTAGCTATTAATGTTTTGTTTCCAGTATAGATGGCACAGAGTCTGTTAATTACCTTTCCAGTGTTTTGTTCTTCCTCCATTGAATATGGAAACAACCTTAGCACTTGGACTCATGGTTTATTGTGTCATAACTACTTACTGGTGCTAAAGGTGTTTTATTGATAGCCAAACTTAAAAATATAAAAACGCATTTTCAGGGCCTGGGTAGCTCATCTCACCTCTGGAGTTGCGAGTTCAAATCCAGGGTGTGATGAGTGACTCCAGCCAGGTCTCCTAAGCAAACAAATTAGCCCGGTTGCTAGGGAGGGTAGAGTCACATGGGGTAACCTCCTCATGGCTGCTATAATGTGTGGTTCTCGCTCTCGGTGGGGCAAGTGGTGAGTTGTGCGTGGATGCTGTGGAGAATAGCGTGGGCCTCCACACGTGTTATGTCTCCGCGGTAATGCACTCAACAAGCCATATGATAAGTTGCACAGATTGATGGTTTCCGATGTGGAGGAGATTTTTCATCCACCCAGAATGAGGCAAGTTACTACGCCACCATGAGGACCTAGAGCGCATTGGTAATTTGGCATTCCAAATTGGGGAAAAAATGGGGAGAAATAGTTTTTTTCTGCTAGTAATGGAGGCTGCACTATTACTTAAAATAGCAGTTCAATAACTTTTTAATAAATGTATTTTGATAGTTTAAAACATTTGTTCCATATGACATTTTATATAAAGACGTTTTGTGTGTTGATTTTCTGACTCTCGTACTGACTTGTGTGTCATAAAAGAGTAGTTTTAGAGGACGTGTCTCATGTTTGAGGAGGGCAGTACAGACACCTACAGACTGCGAGCATCCTGTGGCAAATGCAGATATCAAACTGTTATAACCTCAGAGGGCCTTTGTTCGATTGTTTTCTCTGAGCTAGCATGCACACAAAAAACATGAAGAGCAATTCAGTATCCCCCTCACCACAGCCTTTAGTGTGGATAAACTGTGTTTAAATGAGTTAACATGAGTGTAATCATGAGTGAATGTTCAAACTCATTAGAGTTCAGTAATGAGTTGTTTTGGTGATCCAACAGTATTCATAAATTTTCATATCATATCCAAAAAGGTTAAAAACTCATAATCAAATTATATTTGCAGCATAATATTCCATTTTACACAATTAAAAACACAAGTAAAGCCATGCAAATGTAAAAAGAAAAGAAAAGAATAAGAAAACGTCCCTCGTTATGAATGTCCAGAAATAAGGTGGGCACAGAAAATGTTTTATCTGTAACAACATCTTTAACTTTTCTCTGTCTATGAGAGAATTATGAAAAGGCAGAGGTAGTAAATTTGTATGATTGGGCATTTTCATGACAACACTGTAATCACACTGCCTGTTTAAAGACACAAAGGAGAGCTGCAGACGTCAGTAAAATACACCCGTGACACAAGCAGCATCATCTCTCGTGTGGACATGAGAATATTTTATCATAAATAATTTCCTCACATACACCTTTAGGCTATGATAATCTCAGAGGTGATCTTCCACTGCAGCTCAGAAGCACAAGTCCTCACATTATATATTTATAAGACTTACTCATATCCGCTGCACTGCTCCAGTACTGTGCAGAAATACACATGAAATCATGGATTCTCTCATAAGTCAGAGCAAATGAACAGTGTACTCAACACCACTTCAAACAAAGGATGTCAAATATGAAAGTTAATCAACAATTATCCTCCAATTGAGGAAATGGTAATTAGAGTTTTGCTAAGTCAAGCATTACTATCATCTATTACTATTGCTCATAAGTGATAAGATCAAACACCTAATGCGGAGTATAAACTTCAGTCTTTAATCTCACTATTTGATTACCAGTAGATTGACAAATGTTAAGACATTTTTACACAAAATAAGAGATTAAATATGCAAAGTAATGAGGTCATGTGACAATGTAGAGTACTGTTCAACTCAACTATTGTTTCATACAGTTTCACATACTATTGTCATACATGTCAAAAAACATGTAGCAGTATTAGTATTTATTGTGCAATATGCCAAAAAAAGTGTCTGCTGAAGCCAAGTTATAAAACAGATTTATGAGACAAACATTTCACAATAAATACAGGCTTTTGAAGAATTTACATGTGTCTGTAAAAATGAATTTAAAAACGTATAATTAAATGTATAAAAGCTTCAAGAGCTACTTAGACATTGCACTATGAATAATAATCTACACTAAGATCCTGTCATATATATTCCCTGTCTTTGTCGAGAATTTTATGTTGAAATTCTTGTTTAGTTCCCTGTTCCTGTGATAGATTTGTAGTCCTTTGTAGTTTTATTACATGATTGATTGTTTCCCCAGGTGTTCCATGTTTTCAATTGTGTATTTAGCCCTTGGTTATTTGGTCAGTCTCTGCAAGTATTGTATTATCCCTGGGTCCCCCTTTTTTGGTTTGCGTTTTATTCTGAGTTAGTTTGTTTATTCGTTTGTTAATAAAGCTGCATTTAGATCCTCATTCTTCGCCTACCTCATCACAGATCCCAAATAAATGGTAGGCTACTAATTTATTTGTGCAATCGAACAAATTGCATGTGCACTTTGTGTGCAAATTGTGGGTGATTTATTAAGAATGATTATGTGAAAAGTGCAAAAATGTTGGAACTTGTGTAGGGTAATAGAGTCCAACAGTGCCCGCTTACTTTTTTTTTTAGTCTTCTTGGTTCCTGAAGCATTTATCCCATTCATTATTGTAAAGTGATCAATGGAAAGGAGGCAAGAACCGGCTTGACGATATAAATAATAGTTTTAATGATAAACTTAAAAGACAACATAAACACACACATGATGGACATGTCCGTAAACGATCTCTCTCTCCCGCACGATCCTCTGCAGTCGACCTTTATACCTCAGAGGCTTAATTAGCCTGATACGGGACCGTGTGTGTAGGATCACGACCCAGCCCCGCCCTCCACCCTGCCACATTCCTCCCTCGTTCTCTCAGGCTGGGGAGCCCCCGGCCTGACGTACACCCCCCCGCCTTTCCCTGGGGGAGGGCGTGCTTTAAGTCTAGTCTGCCAGCAGGTCATCCCCATCTACCTGGACGAGGGAGGGGATAAGGGGAGGGAAACAGAAATAATTAAAATGGGGGGGTACTTCCTGTAACAGTGTAGTACCCCCCAAAAAACTGTAAAATTTAAAAGAGGGAAAAGGCCAACGCAGAGCGACAGTGAGAGAGAGAGAGGAGAGAGAGACAAAAAAAAAAAACTCTTACTCGCCAGTTCTCCGATACGCCGCAGATTGTTCCTTGGCCACTCCTCCACCCTCTATCGGACGACAGCCGCGCCTCTCCGGACGGATCAGAGGCAGTCCTCCAGCCCCTGGCTGACGGAACGCCCCGCCGCGTTCTCGGGGAACAGAAGGGGTCTCTCCCGCCCCTGGCAGCGGTTCTCTCGCTCCAGGCGGTCGGCAGTGAGCCCCTCCCCGCTCGCGGTCGTAAACGAACTCTCTCTCCCGCACGATCCTCTGCAGTCGACCTTTATCCCTCGGAGGCTTAATTAGCCTAATACGGGACCGGGTGTGTAGGATCACGACCCGGCCCCGCCCTCCGCCCTGCCACAATTATTTTTTCATTAGGGATTTTATAAAATTCTTCAAAAAGAGTTATAAGCCATGAACCAAACCAATCAATCACAGGTGAATCACAACATTACAAACTTTTATTTGATCTAAAAAGTATTTGCAAATCAGACAAGGCTACAAGACTGTGAACTTAACAGCTAAGGGAATGAACTACAATGCCATCATGAGTCATCATTGTGCAGTTTGAGAACAATATGATTGTAAATTGTGTCTAAAAATAATTCAGTTAATAAATCGTATTGTATTTATAACCCCAGTGAGCAAGCTGCAGGTGACTGTGGCAAGGAAAAAAAACTAGATAAAATGTTGGTTAATGGGAGAAAAATAATCTTGGGAGAAACCAGACTCACTGTGGGGGCCAGTTCCCCTCTGACTAACATCATGAATATAATGTAAATATTACTTATGTATAGTTTAAGTCATGCTTTAAAATGATTAAACTAAATAAGTGTTAAGGGTCAGTGTTTAAGCATCGATTTTGTATGAACTGTAAGATTAATGACTAATGTCTTTGAAGACCATCCTTGATTAACTGCAGAAGTTCACATAGATGCAATTGTCCTTGTTAAGGGTTTTGTTGGCAATTAATTGATAGTCTATGTATTCAATTTCAAGAGTGTAGTCCATCATTAGACCAAGGTGATGCAGGCAGAGAATAGTGAGGTACTTCAACCAGCAGATAATTTCAGTGAAGTCTAGGCAATGGCATATGAAGTATCCCATGTCTTATGGTTGGAGTTGGCATCAGTTCATCCTCTGAAGTCTGAAGTGATGTTTGGCTGGCACCGGCTGCATTTATTCATCATCCTTCAGCGACACATAGCAGTGGAGTCCAACAAGAAGCAGGAATGGTGCTGGATCCAGCCGGTTCTGGTTACCTCAGGATAGGAGTCCCGAGGTTGAGACAGGGAAACAAATAAAATAATATAAGCATTCTGGTTCCGGCAGACTAGACTAAAGCAGCCTAATTGTGGGTTGGAGGATAAATTAGGTGTGTATGACTGGATAGAGAGTGTGTCTGCATCTCGAACAGTGTTAGGGAGACTATTCCATAGTTTAGGAGCCAAATATGAAAAGGATTTTCCTCCTTTTGTGGATTTTGATATTCTAGGAACTATTAACAGGCCAGAATTTTGCGATCGTAATGAACGTGATGGAATATAGAGTGGTAGAAGGTCACTTAAGTACTGCGGAGCTAGACCATTCAAAGCTTTGTACGTAGTTAACAGAATTTAAAATGAATACAGAATTTAACAGGTAGCCAATGTAACGATGATAAAATGGGGCTAATATGATCATATTTCTTGGTTCTCGTCAGCACTCTGGCTGCTGCATTTTGAACCAATTGAAGTCTATTTATTGATCTTGCTGGACATAAATGTAAATGGTAAATGTTCTGCACTTATATAGCGCCTTTTTAAGCCTTAACAGTATTCAAAGCGCTTTACACTGCGTCTCATTCACCCATACACACACACATTCATACACCAATGGCGGCAGAGCTGCTATGAAAGGTATGTAAGCTAGCCTGCCATTGGGAGCAACTTGGGGTTCAGTGTCTTGCCCAAGGACACTTCGGCATGTGGAGTCGTGTGGGCCAGGATTCGAACCACCAACCTGCTATTAGTGGCCGACCCGCTCTACCAACTGAGCCACAGCCGCCCCAGTAATGCATAACAATAATCTAGTCTTGAGGTCATGAATGCATGAATTAGTTTTTCGGCATGTGCCGGAATTTAGCAATATTTCTTTGGTGGAAAAATGCTGTTCTACAAACATTGGTAATTTGATTTTCAAAGGACAGATTGGTATCAAATATAACACCCAATTCTTTGCTGTTGAAGATGATGTAACAGTACATCCATCGAGGCAAATTATATTGTAGTGGCTTATTTTTAGAGTTTTTTGGTCCAATAATTAGTACCTCTGTTTTGTCAGAATGGAGTTGAAGGAAATTTCTGGCCATCCAATCTTTTATTTCATTGATACACTCTGCTAATTTGGAGAATTGTGAAATCTCATCAGGTTTTGAAGAAATATAAAGTTGTGTATCATCGGCATAGCAGTGGAAACTTATTCCACGATTCCTGATAATATCTCCCAGGGGAAGCATATACAAGGAGAAAAGCAGATGGCTTAAAACTGATCCCTGTGACACTCCATACATTACTTTTAATGTGATAGGTTGTAAACCTTCAAAACAGAGAACAAACATTACCATTTTAATTAAACATTTCATTAAGCATTTTAAATTAATTTTAAATGAGTTAAACATTTAATTCCCTTTACATAAAGAAAAATGATTTCATGAATTCAAATTCATTTGTAAATTTTTAACATCTACCAGAAATGTAATATTTTACCATTTTTAACTTTGTACATCCTTCAAATCTTATACTTTTAATTTTCCCAAACACAAATTAAATATTTCTTAGCACAAACCCATTTAACACAAAATCAATGAAGTCAATACTGCAATGTGTTTCTTTTTTTTTTTTTTTAAACATTTGTTTATTGATTTTTTCAGTGACATAGCAAAATCAAGAGGTAACAATTCGGGAGTCAAAGCAGTGTCAAGTACAACTAACAAGAAAGGAAAAAAAAAAAAATAACAGAACCAAACAAAAACACAAAAAACAAAAAGGTCACCCACTGCTAAATAAAAGCCCAATATGTTCACTTACAAAGAGATAAATAAAAAAAAATAAAAAAAAACATCCCAGCATGCTACAAATTCACACAAGAAAGAACTCACAATTAGAAGACAATCAGGGTGGCTACTCTGGAATAGCCATAAAAATCAATCCCTCAATATGTGCAAAGAATGGACCCCAAGTTTTATGAAACTTTGCAAGAGAACCATGTATCGAGCACCTAACTTTCTCCAACTTCATGAACTGAAGGATGTCCCTGATCCAAGACTAGTGAGAAGGCGGCGCAGGAGACTTCCACCTCAATAAAATCAAACGTCTAGCCAATAAGGAGATAAAGGCTACAAAGTCAGCTTTATATTTAGGAAGCTGCAAAGTAGGAGGTAAAACCCCAAACAAAGCGGTACATTCTGTTGGATCAAAATGAACCCCGTACAAACAGAAATAGAATTAAATATCTGCGTCCAAAAATTATGTAGTGAAGGGCAAGACCAAAACATATGGGCATGGGTAGCTGGAGCCTGACGACATCTAATGCACATGGGATCGACATCATTATAGATTTTGGAAAGCCTAACTCGAGTGAGATGGGTACGATGTAGAATTTTGCACTGGGTCAGACCATGTCTAGCACAAATTGAAGAGGAGTGAACCAGACGCAAAATGGCATCCCACAGCTCCTCCGAGATCCCCTCCCCTAGATCCTCCTCCCATTGGATTTTAATTTTATGCTCTGGGGTAAGCTGCAAAGAATAGATAAGATTGTATAAACATGAAATAGCACCCTTAATGGTAGGCAATGGGGTTAAAAAGGAGTCAATTAGAGAGGCCTCTGGGAGATTTGGGCTAAGATTGCGAATGAAACTTCGAACTTGAATATATCTAAAAAACTGTTGCCTAGGCAAATGGAATTTCTCGGAGAGTTGCTGGAAGGATACAAATATACCAGCAATATACAAGTCCCTAAATGCCTTGATGCCATAGTCAGACCACAAAGAAAAAGCCCCATCAATTAAGGAAGGGTGAAAAACAGGGTTAGCTGATAAAGGTGCTCGGAAAGAGAAGGTCTGTAGACCAAAATAGCGTCGAAATTGCTTCCAAATTTTAAAAGTGGATTTAACTAAGATATTATATAGGGAGAAAAGCTAAGAGCGTGAATGAGAGCAGTCAACGAAGCAGGTTTAACAGAAAACATCTCCATACTCAGCCATGTAGGAGAAACTGGTGCCCCCTCCAGAGAAATCCAAAGCTGAATTACTCTAAGGATGGAAGCCCAGTAATAAAACCTCAAGTTAGGAAGGGCCAAGCCCCCAAGGGTCTTAGGTCTCTGCAACAGCTCCCTTCGCAAACGAGGGACCTTCCTGTTCCAGATAAACTCAGTGATTGATTTGTCTAATTTGTGAAAAAAAGACTGCGGGAGAAAGATGGGTATACACTGGAAGAGATAAGACAATCTGGGAAGGATTTTCATCTTAACCGAATTGACCCTGGCCACAAGGGAAAGAGGCAACAGTGACCACCGTTGAAAGTCCATCCGTATCTGATCTAACAAGGGGGCAAACTTATAATCAAACAAATCTTCAAATCGGTCACAAATCCGGATACCAAGGTATTTAATGCCAAATGGAACAATTTTGAATGGGAAACCCTGAGCAGCATTATGGGCACCTTGATTTAAAGGAAACAGCTCACTTTTGTCCATATTTAGTTTATAGCCTGAAATCTGACCAAATGAACTAAGGATGTCAAGAGCAGCTGGAACTGAGATAGAGAGATTGGACACATATATTAATAAATCATCGGCATAGAGGGAGACCTTCTGTTCAAGACCATATCTTGTAATTCCAGTGATGCGTGGCTCTAAACGAAGTGCAATAGCCAGAGGTTCAATAGTAACAGCAAATAAAAGAGGACTCAGAGGACAGCCCTGACAAGTGGAGCGGTGCAAAGGGAAATACTCTGAATGGGTGTCATTAGTTCTGACTGAAGCCACAGGGGATGAATATAGCAACTTAATCCAAGAAATGAACTCCTGGCCAAAACCAAATTTCTCCAAAGCGTAGAAAAGGTAGTTCCACTCCACTCTGTCAAAAGCCTTCTCCGCGTCTAATGAGATTACGGCTTCCGGCCCCATTGACGTAGAAGGATTATAGACAACATTGAGAAGTCGTCTGAGATTAATTAATTTATTTATTTAACCTTTATTTAACCAGGAAAAGTCCCATTGAGTTACAGTAACTCTTCTCCCAGGGAGTCCTGGCCAAGATAGGCGGCCAAAAAAAAAAAGTTGCAAAGACAAAAAAAAAAAAAATTTTTTTTTTACAATTACATACAAAATTACATACTACACAACAAATCTCTATACATAGACTATACATATACAAACAAGACATTTTGTTTAACTTAAGTGAATACAAACATATAATTTAAAGGGTACCTAGTTAAAAACAATTACACCGTTCAGTCAAAGTTGACTTTAAAAGGTTTTTAAAAATATTAATAGATGGAAGTGATTCTAAATGTAAGGTGTTTTGGAGTTCATTCCAGACATTTGGTGCATATGATGAAAAAGCTTTTTTACCAAATTCTGTTTTTGTTGATGGAATAATTAATAATATTTTTTTTGACGACCTTGTTCTGTAAACACTGTTTTGGTAAATAAGTAAATTTGAAATGTAAATGGGTAATTTACCCATTAGTGCTTTGCCAATATAAATGAATAGATGAAATTTTCTTCTGAGAGAGAGGGAGAGCCATTTTACAGTTTCAAACAGAGTGCAGTGGTGAGTCCTAGCTTTTGCATCTGTAATGAAACGTAAGGCAGAGTGATATAATACATCTAGTTTTTTTAATAAAAATGAGGTAGAGTGCATATAAATTAAATCACCGTAATCCAATACTGTTAAGAATGAACTCTGCACCATCCTTTTCCTTGCTGAATAAGGAAAGCACCTCTTTAATCTAAAATAAAAACCTAACTTAGGTCTGAGTTTTTTTAAAAGGCTCTCAATATGGACCCCGAAAGACAATTTATCATCAATCCAAATACCTAGGTATTTGTAAGAAGTCACTCTCTCTATTGGAGTACCACTTTGTGTTAAAATAGTGTAATCCATAGGAGAATGTGAACGTGTAAAGACCATTAATTTAGTTTTTTTAGCATTTAATACCAACTTTAATCCTACCAAAGATTTTTGTACCTGACTAAAGACAGACTGTAAATGATAAAATGCTTCCTTCAATGATGTAGCAGAGGTGTACAAAATAGTGTCATCTGCGTAAAAATGAGCCTTTGTTTGATTCAGACCTAAACCTAAATTATTTATATTAATAGAAAATAAAATAGGATCCAAAACTGATCCTTGGGGGACACCCATTCTTACTTCTAGCAATGATGAGGTACAGTTATCTAGTGTCACACACTGTGTTCTACCACTCAGGTAATCAGAAAACCAGTTTAGCATAGTGCTACTAAAACCTATGTTTTGCAATCTTTGCAGAAGGAGATTATGGTCAACGGTATCAAAAGCTTTAGATAAATCAATGAATAGAGCAGCACAAGACTTTTTGCCATCTAAAGCATTAACAATATCATTTGTAACAGAGGTTACAGCCGTAATTGTACTGTGTCCTTTCCGGAAACCAGACTGAGTGGAACTTAAAATACATTTATCAGCTAAAAATTTTTTTAGTTGCTCATTTATAAGAGACTCAAATATTTTAGACAAGACAGATAATCTGGAAATTGGCAGATAATTATCTAAGGCCAATGGGTCTCCACTTTTTAATAGTGGGAGGACAAATGCAGATTTCCATGATTTGGGGATACAGCCACTACATAAACTAAGATTAAAAATGGAAGAGATGGGTTTAGCAATCAAATTTGCAGCAGCTTTGAAAAAAAATGGCTCAATCTGGTCTGGCCCAGCAGACTTTTTACAGTCCAGGCCTAACAGAGCCTTTTGCACTTCAGAAACAGATATTGAAGTAAAGTTAATAGTTCAAATTTACATTAGACAAGTTTGTGGTAGAAGTTACACTATCAGTGGGGTTGGTTGGGAGTGTTGACTGAGTATATATTCCTGCATTAATAAAATGCTTGTTGAATGCATCTACTATATTTTGTTTACCCCTAACTTCACCATGACTTGCTATAATAACTTCTGGAATAGTTGGAGGGGGTACATCTCCCGAAGATGATTTTACTACTTTCCAAAAATGTTTGGGGTCATTAAGGTTTTTATTTAATAAATTCAGATAATATTCACTTTTTGTATTTTTTATTAATGTTGTGCATTTGTTTCTTAATACCCTATAATTTACCCAGCATTTATCATTATTATTTACTTTTGCTTTAATCCATGCTTTGTTCCGTTCTCTAATAGCTGTTGAAATAGAGTCATTAAACCAAGGATTGTCTCTACCCCTCACTCTGTATCTTCTGATAGGGGTATGTTTTTCAACTATAGCTAAAAGGGTCTTTTTAAAATAATTCCAGGCCAGCTCAACATCATCCATATCACAAACTAAGTTTAAATCACTCTGATAGATTTCATGAAGCAAAGCTTGCTCATTAAAACATTTATAATTGCGTTTAAAAATATACCGTGGCTTAGTTTTAGTCAATTTGCAGTTTCTAACACACACAACCATACAGTGATCACTGATATCATTACAGAAAACTCCCGTAGCCGAATACTTATGTGGAGCATTAGACAGAATTACGTCAATTAATGTAGATTTGTCCATTCTTTTTTGATTTAGACGTGTAGGTGACTGTATTAGTTGCGTCAAATGTAAAGCACCACATATGTCTCTTAACGCTGATGAAGGTGATAGCCAGTCCCAGTTCAGATCTCCTAGGAGAATATACTCATTTGACAGTTTGTGCAAAAAGTCAGACAGTAGAAGCTCAAGCAGTTTTGGGCCTGGGTTTGGATGGACATTACCTGAAAGAAACAGGAGTAGAATAATCCAAACTGATCTTGCCGGGCGGCTGTTGCCGACTCAATGATTGCATCTGCAGAAGTTAAATTGGAACTGCCGGACTTCTGCCCAATTGAAAAGTCCATACCCATGCAGGGTGCAGACCGATGAAGCCATGAGGACTGATGTAAAACCATCGGCATCAAACAGCATAGTGACAGAATTAGGAAGAACAATCCGGGAAGAAGCAAACAATCCATCACCAGATAATCCCGTATTTACAGTCCGTGAGCTCAGCACACAAGCGAGCACTGCAAGCAGCAGGTAAACTGGTAGCCTCATGTTGTTGTTGTAGCCAGTCCAGTTTGTTTCGTTGATAAAGTGGGCTGTATTATTGTTTACGGTTTACGATAAAGTTAGAAAACACAGTTCTGAAACACAGAATGGAAATTATTCCAAAATCAGGTAACCCGTTTAGCAAAAAAAACAAAAAAACACTAATACAAACACAGGGAAACTACGCAGACAAACGTATAAACACCGCTGCCGCCATCTTGGTTCGGTTTCAGTTGAGAAATAATTAAAGAACCCATGTCTGTTCTGGACAAAACCTGTCTGATCAGGAGAGATTATTAAAGGCTAAACAGATTCCAGTCGCATAGCTAATAATTTGGACAGAAGTTTTACATCTACAGATAAAAGACTAATTGGACGATAACTTGAGCAGGACAGAGGGTCCTTATTCTTTTTTAAGAGTAATGATATGGAGGCCTGAATTAGAGTCTGAGGTAATTTAGAAAGAGTAAGAGATTCATTGAACATTTCTATCAAAACTGGTGCTAATTTGTCAAAAAAGGTCTTGTAAAACTCTGTCGGAAAACCATCCGGGCCTGGACATTTTCCAGACTGCATAGAAAATGTTGCCCGTTTAAGGTCATCTATGGTGATTGGCCCCTCTAACTGCTCAGCAATATCAGTATCTACCTTAACCAACTCCAGTGAGTCAAAAAAACTATCCAGAGCAGACAATCAGACCCAACCTCAGAAGTATATAAAGAAGAGTAAAACCGTTTAAACTGATCATTAATTTTTTTAGGATCGGTAGTGACGCCAGAAGGAGTATTAATTTGTGAAATCTGCTGAGAGGAGGAAGCCTGTCGAAGCTGATGGGCCAAAAGTTTGGTCGCTTTATAGCCAGATTCATAATAACAATTTTTAGTCTTAAATAAGAGCTCCTCAACCTCTTTAGTAGAAAGAACATCAAACTCAGCCTGAAGAGAGAGACGATCCTTATATATGTTAGGGGATGGGGAGGAAGCATAGATATTATCAAGCTGGGAGATTCGTAACCTCAATTCCTTAAATTTTTTTTCCTTTGTTTATTCTCATAGCTGCTGTATGAAATAATTTCACCTCTAATGTATGCTTTCAAAGTCTCCCAAAGAAGGGAGGCTGAGATCCCTGGAGTACTGTTGGTAGTAAGAAAAAAGTCAATTTGATTAGAAACAAACTTAACAAAATCCTCATTAGATAGCAGGCGCGTATTGAGACGCCAGGGGGGGCACGTACGTTCGCGCTCCTGTATGAATAACTCCATTGTGGTCTGGGCATGATCTGATATTAGAATAGTATCATAAGAGCAAGATTGAACAGAATGGAGAAAGCGGTTATCCAGGAGAAAATAATCAATACGAGAAAAGGAGTGATGTACATGAGAAAAAAAAGAATACATTTTACCAGACGGATTAAGAAAACGCCATGGATCAGAGACCGAGAACTCATCTATAAAGGATAAAATGGTCTTAGAAGACTTTGAGGGCACTCCTGGTCTAGTGGAAGACCGATCTAATACCGGATTAAGCCAACAGTTGAAGTCACCCCCCATAATAAGTAGATGTGTGGACATGTCAGGTAATTTGGCGAACAATTGATGGAAAAAATTGTCATCATCCCAGTTTGGACCATACACATTAGCCAGAATCACAGAATTACTGTATAGCTGACCCGTTACGAACACAAACCTTCCGTTGGGGTCAGCTATTACATTAGAGCACACAAAAGGAACCGATTTGTGAATCAAAATTGCAACACCCCTAGATTTACAATTAAAACTAGAATGGAAAACTTGACTGACCCACCTCCCCTTTAATCTGATATAGCTGGAAGATTTTAAGTGAGTTTCTTGAAGGAAAACTATTTGGGCTCCTAATTGTTGAAGATGGTGAAGAACTTTGCTACGTTTATTAGGCTGATTTAGACCATTACAATTCCAGCTAACAAATTTAAGTCCTGTCACTGATTGTTGAGGCATCCTAGACTGCTGCATGCCAGTCAAGTATTAGTGTACACTGCAGCATGGAATGTATAACAGTCACAGAAATAAATTAAAACATGGGCGACCTGACTAAACAAAACACAAAACACACAACGAGAGAAAAAGGGAGAACTCTTTACACACCCACCCACCACCCCACGAGCTGAAGCGTCTTCCCAAATAAGACGCGTGCAAATCCCACAAACTACCAAAAACATCCTAACACGCTCCGTTAACAGCACAAACCAGTACTGCTCATGCGAGTTTGTGATAAAGCATAAAATAAATATATAAACACACACAGTAGCAAAATATGAAAAGTGACTCAAGTCCAAGTGACACGAACTTAAAACAAGCTTAACATCAGAAACCGGGTTAAATTAATCCCCAGTTTACCAAACAAACTGCCAGCTGCTTTCAAACTGTGGCTCCAGAAGAGACACCAGACTTTAAGTTCACCTTGACAAAGTCCATTGCAGAGGCTGGGTCCTCAAAGGTGTGTGTAACTCCACCGGGAAGAGTGATCTTTAGAGTCGCGGGAAACCTCAATCCAAACTTCACTCCAGAACACGAATGTAACAGACGTTTAACATCCGCGAATGCAGCGCGTTTCTTCGCAACTGACGAAGTGTAGTCAGGAAAGAGAAACTCTCTTACCGAAGAAATGTCCGCTCAAAGCTCGCAAGACAGCGAGTCTATTATTTCAGCGAGAATGTCCCCGTTCAACTGGTCTAACATAGCCCGGAGGTGATCCAAATTAGGTGCACACTCGGGGTCCGTGACCACCTTCGGCGGAGATGCAGGCTCAGTCGAGGGAGAAGCTTTAGCACGGCCTGTGCGAGCCGAGTTTCCACGTGCAGCTGACATTGTCGATTGAAATTCCCCCGAAACACACCAAAACTGACAAAATACTTGTCACAAATGTACACCGGCCAAATTAGTGAAAAGAAACTGTGTTAAAAAGTTAAAATAAACACAAACTCGGAGCAAAAGGGAGACACGTCCTACATGCTCGGTGTCCCCAATCGATCCTTTGCAATGTGTTTCTTAAACCATCTACACAGAAGTTAAACATAGCTTGAACATATATAGCAGTATTTCAAACATCACAAAAGTAAATTAAACATTTCACCGACCATTGGCGTCTTTGGACTGAACCTATGAGTGAACTTGGAGTGTCTTCTCTCTGAAGTTTGCTTCTCTGAATGACTGTGAACCTTCATGTCTCAGCAGGTGCTCTTAATAAAGCACCTGGATTGCTACTGCTGGTGCAATCTGGGAAATGTAGTTCTTTGAGAATCATTTTATAGATTCAGCGCAACAGACATAAATGGGAGATTTGAAATCGGTCTATAGTTAGCCAGTTCTCCAGGATCAAGTTGTGGCTTCTAAACAAGTGGTGTGATAACTGCCATTTTAAAGTTTCTTGGGACATGTCCTAGCGAAGATGTACTGAAATTACAGGAGATACCTCTTTTGAGAGCTTAGTTGGTATAGGATCTAACAAACATGTTGAGGCTTTTGATGTTTCGATAAGTTTTGTTAGCTCTTCATGACCTATGACAGAGAAGGATTGAAGTTGCACGTGAGGAAAATGATTAGACACTGTTTTCTGAGGTGCTATGACAGATGATTGCATAATTCCATTTTATTCCTGATTATTTCAATTTTATCTGTAAAGAAATTCATGAAGTCATTACTCTTGTGCTGTGAAGTAATATCTGATTCCGTTGAGGCTTTGTTCCTAACCAATTTAGCCACAGCACTGAATAAACACCTAGGATCGTTGTGGTTATTTTCTATGAGTTTAATAAAATATGCTGACCTGGCAGCTTTTATTGCCTGTCTGTAGCTACAGACACTATCCTTCCATGCACCACAAAAATACCTCTAATTTTGTATTCTTCCACTTGCGCTCCATTTTCCGAGCTGCTCTCTTGAGAACAAGAGTGTGATCATTGTACCATGGTGAAGAATTTCTTTAATTTTCTTTATTTGAAGTGGCGACAATATCAAGAGTGCTAGAGAAGACTGCATTTATATTTTTTGTTATTTCGTCAAGTTCTTCTGGGCTGTGGGGTTTATTGAGTGTATGAGATAGCTTCACTAATAATCTTCCAGATCTATCTTTAGTGGTCAAAAGAATAGTTCTACCTGAACGATAGTGTGGTGTAGATTGAGTAACATTAGCTAGCTGATTGCAGCATACAAGAGACGAGGTAATGATCCGAGATGTCATCGCTCTGCTGCAGAATTTCTATATTTATCAACATCAACTCCATATGACCGAATTAAATCTAGCATATGAATATGGCGATGGTCCTGTTACATTTTTTCTGACTCCAAGAGAGTTGAGAATATTGATAAATATTAATCCCAATATATCATTTTTATTATCTATGTGAATGTTGAATTCACCAACAATTAAAGCTCTATCTACAGTAACTACAAGATATGATAAAAAATTAGCAAGTTCACCAAGGAAATCAGAATAAGGCCCGGGTGATCTATACATTGCAGCAAGGACAAAAGATGACAGAGATTTTTTATTTATATCTGACGGTGTCACATTACGCATTATTAGTTCAAAAGACTTACATTTATATCCCGTCCTCTGAGTAACACCACAAATGTCACTGTAAATTGTAGCAACACCTCCTCCTTTGTGGTTGGTAGTTCGGGGAACAGACACAGTCTCTATGAGATATCTAGGAAATACAGTATCTATGTGTTGTAGTTTATGTGACCTGTGTAACGTCTCAAGGCAGCTAGCAGATGTTCGGATTAACCAGTTTGTCTGCTTCCTGACCTGGGCCCCAGTTAGTCAAATACTATCATTATTAAGACTATGAGCCAAATTACTAGAGAGGAGAGCGGCACCTTCCCTGGAGGGATGGAGTCCGTCTCTCTTTAGCCAGATCATTTTGTGATCTCCAACTGGGGAAGCCGGACATTGTTAGTGCAAATAACAATTTTTTGGATAACAATTTTAGAAAGTCTACACTTAGCATTAGCCAGCAATTGTAAATGTGATTTGATGTCAGACGCTCTGGCATCCGAAATGCAATTAACAATAGTGGCTGGAGTCTCTATTTCCACATTCCTTACAATAGAATCGCCAATAACAAGGGCCCTTTCAACATGATTCTCAGTGGGTGTATCACTTAGTGGGGAGAATCGATTGGAAACCCTAACAGGAATGGGAGAGAGGTGTCTCTTTGCCGAGCAATTATGCCGCCGAGACATCAACCAAATGCCCTTCTGCAGGGGCTCTACAGCTGGAACCAAAGTGAGTATGTTGCTCTCTGTACTACTCGCATCCAAAACAGTATCTACCGGCTTCTGTTTCTCACTGACCTCCACTAGCATTCGGATGCGAGTCTCTAACTCATTAAACTTCTCCGTCAGCCTGACTAATTCCTTACATTTATCACATGTGAATTCCTCACTGCTGATGGAGGAGGCTATTGTAAACATGTGACATGCAATGCAGGAAGAAATAACATGAGCGGTTGCCATGACTTACCGCAAATTGTTTGTTGTTGGTTGTTCCTGAGCGGTGAGGGTGAGAGTTTGAGATTGATGTGAATCCCTCACGCAATTGTTTGTTGTTGCTGGTTATTCTTGATAAGCTGTGCTTTGAGATCAATGCAATAATCTCTGTACCGCAGAGGAGAACAAAATGGGTGCGTGCTGAAAAACGCGATAAAAATAGAACGTGGTTGCAGGTGGAATATGCGTGCAGTTGAATCGCGATAACAGAATAATATGAGGGAAAACCTGATGCGTGCTTAAAAATGGCAGATGTTAAGGATTAAAGGCTGAAAATAGATATATAAGTGATGCTTTAAAAAACAAAAGCAGGCTACAAACACATAAAGAGTTGATTAAGTTTGATTTCCACACATCATTGACATGTCAAGACTGTCCTTGGAAAAGACAAATATGATGCAAACAACCATTGTGGGTAAATCCCCGAGATGCTTTTGCAGCACAGTAAATATCTTTAAAGATTGTCCAGCTGAATATGATTATAAAATAGTTTCACTCTGTTTTCTCTGAATCTAAGCAAAATTGTGCCAAACCCATCAGTCTCAGGAGTCTGAGACACCATTTCACTCATAACTCAATGTAGACAAAATGTGTAGTAAATGTGTTTTGCTTTTGCAGGGCAGTCTAGTTCTCAGTCAGAAGCTCATGAAATATCCCTGCTGACTGATCACTCTCTCACTGGACTCTTCTGCTTGTGTTTCTGCAGTTCTTCATCCTGTTGCTGCTCATATTATTACTGGAGATTATTTTCATCATTCTCTTCTTCACTTATCAAGATCAGGTATGTGCAGCTGTCTTTCTGTTCATATGTCTATCTGTCAGGATATTCTCATCACATACAAAATATCCTCAAACAATGAGAAATGTTGTCCAGATGTAAGAATTTTGCACATATTGCACAGTGATCTGGATAAATGAAAACTCTCCTAGAACACCTTAAAAGTATGGAGAGAATTCAAACACCAGCAAAAGTTCAGTTCAGTCCACCAACGGTACAATGTTTGCCACCATTCAGACAACATGTGTTAACATTATCAATGACGACATCTCATTTTATGAGTATAATTCACATGAGGTCAGTAAAAGATGCTGTTTTATCCACTCAATGATGATTTAATGTTATATATATGCAGTAGACTCTAATGCGATAACACATGGCATAATATGCATCAGTTACCCACTGCTATTGTATTTTATGATGATTTATTTTCTTAAGAATCCACAATCCAAGACCATGAAACTAAGACTGCATAATACTGCAAAGATGGGTGTATAAAAGGGTGGCAACTCTGCACTTCAGTGTGTTCATTTTGACCTATCACGAGCTCCAGGTCACACCCATCGATGACATGGCAGTATGAAAGTGTTTAGCATCTGGCACGAATTTTCTATTTGGACAGATTTTGTTAGAAATGATGTCACACCCACTCTTTCCCAATTTCGTTGAAAATACATTAGCCCGTAATTTATAGAAATGTATCAAAAGAACACAACTTGTCCAGTGCAACACATGGTTATTAATACATTGTCAGGCTGCAAGTCCAAAGCTACTGCCTCAACACAACAGACAAGAAAACCTGAAGTTAAAAACATCAATCATCATCACAGATTAATGTGTAAAGAACATGTCAGACTTTCCCAGCTGGACAAAGAGATAAACTACATAACACCACAGCAGCCCATGCCTACAGTAGAATCAATCACCACATTTCGATCTGCCATCCACAACAACAGCATACCTCAGAATGAAGTTTAAAAAAAAAATGGTGCTAATGCTAAAACTCCTACCATGACTGCACAAGACAGGAAAGGTCTTTGTTCACATCGGCATCTCACCTGCAAGTTTTTTGGCATGTAGAGTGTGATGAGTCACCCTCAGAGGAGTCATGGTTTGTTTGCAAACACTGCAAACGACTTGATATCCAGGAAAGAATTTGGATTTCTCAAGCTGCTCTTCAGAATGACTGATGAAACAAGGAAAAACATCAGTGAGGGTTAAAGGTCAAAGACTGTGAGAACAAACTGTCCCTGCAGGTCAGGAGAGGTGAATTGCAGGAACATTGAACCCTGTTGCCTCTGTCGATTAGACCCTTTGGTTTGCTCAATATTTGTTCATTATTTCAATGTTGTTGAAATGCAGATCATCTACTCAAGAAACAGTGCATAGGCTTATAGAGATTTATTTTATTGAGATCTAAGCAGAGACAGATACAAAATAACGGCATAAAGAAACAAGCAAAATCTTGCAATAAACATTAAAAGGTTTCTGTAAATGCTGGACTATGCTCTTCACCTGCTTCCTGTGACAATGGGAGCAATGCAAGTGAGCGAGATATAGTACAATATAAGCTCCTCACAATAGATAATGCCTGCATTCAGGAAGAGGGTTAGAATCATCTGTAGAACTGCATGTGAATGACTCTTTTACAAAATTCCTGGAGGATGTGGAATGGAGAGGTCATTAGTAAAACTGATGAGACATACAGTATGTGCTCTTTCATCACGGAAGGACAGTTGGAGATGGCCTGAGCACCTGAGTTCACAAATGACACAAGCAACTCATAACTTGCAGTAATTTTTGTTACTGTGATTCCACACACCCGGCCCCTAATCAGGGTAATCAAGCCTTGGAGAGGGATAAAGACCAACTGGAAGCTGCAGTGCGGGAGAGAGAGATTTACGCCCTCCACCCCGTCACATTCCTCCCTCATTCTCTCAGACCGGGAGCCCCAGCAAAAAAAAAGTGTGGCACATACACGCCATAATGGCAATCGTGCCAAATTAACAACAACATTTTAAAAAGAGAGCGAAAGTCAGTGGAAGAGAGAGAAAAAAAACACTTACTCACCCGTTCTCCGATACGCTGTAGCTTGGTCCTCGGCCACTCCTCCACCCTCTAATGGACGACAGCTACACCTCCCCGGACGGATCGTAGGCAGACCTCAGACCACTGGCGGACGGAATACCCTGCTGCTTTTTTTGGTGGACGTAGTGGTTTCCCCTGCCTCTGGCAGTGGTAACTGCTCCAGGCGGTTGGTTGGGAGCCCCTCCACCCCTCGCGGTCGGCGGACGTTCTTCCGCTTCCAGGTGGCCGGGCTACTCCGTCCTCCAGTGGATGGCCGCGGCTGCTCTGTTGGACTAGATGGTAGTGGCGAGGACTCTACTACAGCGCATCCCCCCTCCTCCTCCTCTGGTTTCGGAACCAGTGTAAAGGAATTAAAGGAAAGGAGGCGGTGAGAACCAGCTTGACAATATAAATACGATTTTAATTAGAAATTTAAACACAAAGATAAACACACACACAAGTGTCGGACGGCTGTCCGTAAATCTCTCTCTCGCACTGCAGCTTCCAGTTGGCCTTTATCCCTCTCTGAGTCTTGATTAGCCGGATTAGGGTCCGGGTGTAGGGGAACACGACCCAGCCCCGCGCTCCGCCCTGTCACAGCACAGTAAGCCATGATTAATTTAATCCATGAATGAAAATGTCCAATAACAGGACAGTTACTAAATTAAGCAAAAGTAGTATTCAGCTGGTCATGTGATGAATTAATGTTAAATTTATATATTTCTTTTCTGACACTACGCTTTACATAGTGAACGGGGGACTCTCCTCAACCTCCACCAGTGTGCAGCATCTACCTGGATGATTCGATGGCAGCCATAGTGCGCCAGTACACTCTCCACACTCCAGCTATTGTTGGAGAGGAGAGAGTAGAGTGATGTAGCCAACTAATGGATGGGGATTATTAGTAGGCCATGATTAAGAAGAGCCAATGGGGGGGATTTTGGCCAGGACACCTGGGTTACACCCCTACTCTTTTACAAGAAGTGCCCTGCGATTCGTAATGACCAATGAGAGTCAGGACCTCAGTTTAAAGTCTCATACGTACAACAGTGCTTTTTTATAGTATAGTGTCCCCTTCACTATACTGGGGCATTAGGACACACACAGACTGCTAGGTGAGCACCATAAGCTTTTATAAGGTTACTGATTTGACAGAACTCTTCACCTCACATGAGTGGTCATGATTTTATACATATGTTTCAAAAAATTATATTAAGTTCTTTAGAAGTAAAACATTTTAAATGAAGAAAAAATTACTGAGAACCTTTAAAATAGTTAAACTACAATTGAGCTACACTTTGAAAAAAAAAAAACAAGTAACTAACAAAACATAGCAAACTACACTGAAGCTATTTAAAGAGACAGTATTTTTTAGATATATAACGATCTTATTTAGAATTCAATAATATCACCTGCTAGTTATACAGTATATTCCATTACGAAAATGTGCCTTGAATTCTCCACAGTAACCATAGTTTAACTATGATATTTGTAGTAAAACCATAGTACCCACAAACTTAACCATGGTTGCTATTTTATGGTTGCTATTCTGTTGTTGGTTACGACAGAAGTACTATAGTTAAACCATGGTTAATGAGATCAAAATCGTGGTTTCCTCCACAAAATCATAGTTACTGCAGTCATGGCTATGACAAAATTACTATAGTGCAGCAGCAATTCTGCCCCTTTAAGTCCCTTTAAGGCTGCATGGCACTCAAGTGAATCATTTATGTGAACTAGTTCATATACATTAACCTACATTAACCTAACAACTCACTATAATAGTTGTTCCCAATGGTAATATGAGGGAATCATTTATTTTAAGAACCTTTTAAGTCTTAAAGAATCGATTCACTTAAATGGTTCAATTTTCCCCGTGCTACATGAGAGAGAGAGGATGGTTCAGTTGAGTGTGTTTGAGTGGTGGTGGTGTAGTGGTCTAAGCACATAACTGGTAATCTGGTAATCAGAAGGATGCTGGTTCAAGCCCCACAGCCACCACCATTGTGTCCTTGAGGAAGACACTTAACTCCATGTTTCTCCGGGGGGATTGTCCCTGTAATAAGTGCACTGTAAGTTGCTTTGGATAAAAGCGTCTGCCAAATGCATAAATGTAAAATGTAAATGTAAATTACTCCCTCGACTCCATTACTGCGTTCACAATATAATGTGACAAATGTAGTGTTACTCGCTGGAAAAGGAAGCTTGTTGCTGGAAAGTTACACTATTGTGAAATTTCTGTAGGTTGAACTACTGTCATGCTACAGAAACATGTAGTTAGGTTAGTTGCGTCGCTACTACTTCCAGACACTGACTTCAAAAGCTTGTGTAAGGACACTGCTGGCTTCTGTATCAGTATGAAATAATTTTGATATCTTTAGTGTTGCACTCTCGCTCAGCGAGTGTTCTTGCATCAAAGCCAAAGCTGTCCTCCCTCTTCCTGGCCATTCTCCTCACAGCACATATGGCAACACAGTGTAATGAGCTTCTTCCAAACTACTTTTCCATCTTGTAGTCCACAATTTCACAGTTTCAGGTCATTGCTACAATAGAACACAAAGCAAAATAGCACTATGATGAAAATATACTTTGTAAGATCTTGATCTGAAAGGAGCGAGTACATTGACAAACTGACAACATAAGGTGTAAATGGTGTTATCGTATACATTATTTCCTGCAGTATTCTGCACAGATGGGTTGAAATGCTCCATGGGTGAAACGGTTATTACAGTGACCTCTTCATTCACTCTCTGTTACTTCCTCATATTTATTATTTATGATTTTATTATTGTATGACTTCTGTTGGAGGACAGATGTGATAAGGACATTACAGCTGTAGTCGGTATTGGTGGAGGGATCACATGGGATAATGAAGTGGTTTTTCCGGCTGATATAAACAAGAGAATGCAGATAATGTGTGCTTGAAATGCAGCAGCTCTTGGCTTGCGGCCGGTCATGAGAACTGGTAGGTGTTCAAAACCACTGGGAATGAGTCCTCATGCACAGACCTGATTACTGTCTGAAGAACTGCGAGGAGAAGCGTTTATCAGCAGTATGAACTCCACTTGACATCCAGGGAAGACTTTCAGCACCACAAACATTGGATTTCCACCACTGTTTGTGGTGATGAATAATTCATGAATGACGTTCTGTTTGGCCGACTGATGACAAAAGTGCAGAAAAGACGCAAACCCCTCATTTATAACTCGTGCTGGAGATCTCAAGAGACTAATGATAGGAGCGTGATGTTCCATGAACACTTGACCTCACAGGAGTGCTTTAAATGTTTCAGATCTGAACAATTAGTGAATATTGCCAGTGATGGACTACAAATAACGACATTTTTCATTTAAATACATTCTTCAGTAGTGAGGTGGTAGCTTCACTAGTTTTTAAATCAAGTAGCTTTAAAGTAGCAAAGCTATTGTAATGATTAGGTAGTGGGGTAGTGTTGATAAAAGCTACAACACAACAAGCCGTGTACCCGATGTTTACAGTCTGAAGTTTTGAATCTGAACTAAAGAGATCTGATTCACAAATGAATCACTCATTTGAGTTGGTTCTCTACATGAATTTGTCACACGGAATAGCAAAATGGTCCGAATCAGTTCTTGATTCAGTCTGAAACAGACTGTTCATGTGTGCACTATATCAGTTGGAGTGGTTTCTCACTCATCAACATGGTAACTGAATATTTTAAGAGAATGCTGTTTGCAGTAGATATTTATCTGCAATCAATGTAAATCAAATCTGCAAACGTGTCCTATCATTCGCCAGTGATAAAGAAGGTCTTTAAAAAGTTAATGCGTGCAGCTTGTGAACGACTACTGCAAGTAAATCATTTTCCAACCAAAAGAGTATCAAAACACTAGTCACTGAGATGAATAAAAATCACCACCACTAAAGTCTTTTGAATCCGTTCACCAAAAAGATTCATTCAGATTCGTTCATTGTCCATTTCTGCTCATTTTGCCTTTTGCACTAATAGATGGTGCCAAATTACCATATTTTACGTTTTGAATGACTAAATTGCATGTAACCAAAAGCACAGGGTCATTCACGTCTGGAACAGGTCTAATTATCAATTGTTGACGTTTGCGTGTCTACAATTCTACCAAAGAACATAAGTATCAAAAGAGTTTCTTCACAATTGCCAACTAAATCTTTCATACTGTGAACTGCTGAGCACAACTGTTTTTCAAGCTATACATAAAAGGACAACAATACTAGCCTAAAAATAATTATGAGTTTCAATAATGTTCGTATGTCATTATAATGTGTGGTCATCGCTCACTTTTATTCAAAATTTCTTATTGACGAACTGAACGAATGACTTGTAGCTCCTCCTCTCGTTCAGTCAAACAGCAGATCCTTGTTCACGAACAAGATGACAGATTAATTTAATTTGTTCCCTAGCAAGATGTCTTATCTCGTTCAGACTCAAATGACTGACTCGACTCATTCAGTGAAGGGTGTATTACTTTAGTGGGTTAAAGCAATGATACGCCCTAAAGTCAGCCATTAAAAGCAAGACAAATTAAATTAGCATGTTTACAAATGTATGAAGACACTTTATAAATAGAGTTTAAACATCAATTCTGTTAATGCAGGTCTTATATTTTGTCAAATGTTGGGCTTTTACCAAGACATAGGAAAAGTTCTGAAAAGTTCCCTATTGGCTCATGCTCTACCTGAAATGTTTTTACCATAAGGAAAGCAGTTTTGGAGAAACAGGGAGAAATAACTGCTAAGCCAACATTATCAAGGACTGGCAATTTCTAACAGGCCACAGTTGAATTGGCCTGGCTCATTTCTTTATTTGAAAAATGATGGAAGAATCATTCACAAATTTATGTGAAAGTGGCCACAATAACATGGTTTGTTTTAAGTTTAATATAATTAGGACTAGAATACAGTGTTCACATGGTCATGGGAAACCTGGAAGTTTTAGGACATTTTAAAACGGTGATTTCCAGTACTGGAAAAGTAATGTAAATAAAAATATTTTTAAAAAGTAATGGAAATTTCTTTAGTGAATATAATTTATATAGATATTCTCAGCTCAGAAATGTTTCCAGATTGCTCTTTGTGAGTGAAATATCAATAAAATGATTAAAAAACCATACATATTCTTTAATCACAAACAACATGAAAAATCATGAAAGATCATTGGTCAAAGTATTCGTGAGTACCAATGCAACTCATGCTCAGGTACATAGAGGAGAATCTGAGCAGAGAAAGCCTGAAACTGATCATCATCATCCAGAGTTAGAACATGGTGAGATCTGACAACAGACAGACTAAACATCATTCATTTTTAATGTGAGTTGGTGATGAGAGGAAACATGAGTGGCAATGACTGTGACAAACACAGTTCAACTTTATTTAAAAGTCTTGCCATCCTTTTAAGGGCTTGTGCAGAATTCTGTACGACCTTTCAGGTTTGCCTTGAGCCCAATTGTATCCTACTACATCCGGGATCATGGGCGGTGTCCAGTGATCCCCATGTTTGGCCTACTAACAGCAATTGTAATAATTTACTAGAGTGTACATGGAACCACTTCTTGGTATAAAAATCCGCCCAACTCTGGTGTTCTGAATATGACATCTCTTCTGTTTTTGTGACATTATGGGATAGTACAGTGTCTCAGCAGATGTAGTAGGCCGATCAGGAATACATCTGACATACTTGCTGTTGCAGAAGGGGTGTGGTAAATCGCCCGTCTGGGGGAGACAGCGGTAAGGGCGCTTGCACCTGAGCTAAATTATGTCTAACACCTGTCTCTAATTTCAGTGAGCACGGGGAGAGTGGCATAAAAGCAGCCACAGAGCCTCCAGTCAAGAGAGAGTTTGACAAAGCCATCTGAAAGAACTTTGAAATTGTTGTGTTGTATTTGTAAACTGGTGAGAAAACGATAATTAAAGCCTTACCTGCGAATTTGAAGCCCTGTTCCCTGTGTCCTCCTTCCCTCCTTGGAGACGAGTCTTACACTTGCTATTTGCATACTTTTTGTTAAGGAAGTATGCATCCTCAGGCACGAGGAGAAATAATGCTGCTGCAGTTCATTATGGATCCTCTCTGATGCTCTTCTTCAGACTCCAGCACAGTGTCTGTCAGATGAGCTCTGTAATTGGTTTTCCTCTACTATGCTGTGCTCACCCATGTATGTCTTGGCCAGCAGTAATGTGTTTACATGAGCGCAGCTTTGTTCATTCATAAACTCAAGCAGCTCATGTGGTTCACTCAATCACCCCCATTTACATGTCTGTGTAAAGCTTTCATAAACCTTTTCTTACAGAAACTGTTGCATAGAATTACTGTAAATGAGAATGGGTTTTATAACTGATTTCTACAGGAGTTCATTCTGCTCGTGTTTTATGAGTTAATAGGCAGATATTCAACTTATGCATTTACATTTACATTTATGCATTTGGCAGACGCTTTTATCCAAAGCGACTTACAGAGCCCTTATTACAGGGACAATCCCCCTGGAGCAACCTGGAGTTAAGTGCCTTGCTCAAGGACACAATGGTGGTGGCTGTGGGGCTCGAACCAGCATCCTTCTGATTACCAGATTACCAGTTATCGTGCTTAGACCACTACACCACCACCACTCCAGAGAAGAGACTTATGCACCAGAGAAACTAGCGTGAAGCCATTTTGAAGGTTTTGTCTCGGAACTTCAGTTTTCGTTTATCTATATAGATATCTATGGTGTTGATGTCAAAGTGTAATTAGCTAGCGGAGTGCATTTACAGGTTATAGAGTTGTCTTAAACTATCATGAGTATTTTTAAGTGTTCAGAGAATGTCATAAGAACAGGAAGCAGAGCGGTGAGTTTTTAAAACATGAGTACTTAATACATAAATACACATGATCCTACCCTCAATCTGTGGATGTACTGATATGCCTCTGTGTTGTCTCTTGGGAGTTTCATGAGCACAAAGTCATTAAACATATCTCGTACAGCACCTCTGACATCTTCTTTTGTCATTCACCCATCGTGTTATAGTTAAGGTAAGCATATGTTTGGAGCGTTAAACCGGGATGGGGGGAGGGTGCAATTATATTTATACACACACACACATACATACACATGTGAAAATAGATGTTTTATTTTATATTCCATTTACAACTATTTTAATCACATTTAAGCATCTAAAAATGTTGGGTGACAAATTAATTTTAAAAAGTACAATTGTAATTTTCTTTAATATTGAACTTGCATGTGTAATAATACAAGCTGTCACTGTTGTAAATGTCTGAATAACAATTAAGCAGAGTTACATGTATAACTATTAGCTGTCCGAATGTGATCTGCAGGGCCAATTTACCTCCGTGGGTGTTTCGCATTTGCACGTAAAGGTGTGCTGTAGACTCACACCATCAACTCTAAGCGGGAAAATACTTTGTGCTCCCACACGTAATCCACTTAGATCGACTCTTCTCAGTAGCTTCAATACAAAGAAGAAAATCAATCGGAAGAGCACAGCGTGGAAAAGGGGCGGGACTGAATAAGTTGAATGGGCAGTTGTGTACCTGTGCTTCATTTATATGGGATGTTGCTGAATCTTTGCAACAGAATTTTCTTTCAAGGAATCCATATGCTTCATATTGAGAGTACATGTACTGTATCTACTTATCTATGTACATGAAATGTGATGTTCCAGAAAACAGTAACTGTATTTTTTGCAGGGTCCAGAAAACCAATGTCCTGTATTGATAAATTTTTGGATGAGGGTTTTTTAGGGTTGGATATAAGAATGATTAAGATCTCGTGGAAGATTCTTCAAAACCATCTACTTCAGTCTCTACCACAAGAGCTCTTCAAAGACTTTTGAATCTCATGGTGTATATTTAAATGATACATTTTTGTATCAACACTGTTACAATGTTGAGTTTGCCACCAAAGCCTTGTATTCACATCTTTACAGTGCAATACACATCAGAGATGGCACTCCATAAACTGAGCAATTGTGCTTCAGGATATTATAGTCAAGAATGAATGTCATCTTCACAGACAGTCCTCATCACTGATGTTGATGATCTCATGTGTTGCAGGTCGATCTGTACGCTCAGAGTGACCTAAAGAAAGGTCTGCAGCTCTTCGGCACTGAAGGCAACATCGGTCTCACTAACGCCTGGAGTATCGTACAAACTGATGTATGTTCTTAAGACCTCAAGAAGTACACCAGGATCAAGACTGCATGTAGACTTCAGTTACTGCATTATAGTAAAGTTGAATGAAGGACGTAAGGAGTATTATGGGATGGAATTGGGTTTATCTGATGTTTTAGAGTTGAACTGACGTAAACTCTATTAATGTCATGTGGTCTGGGTTGTTTACAGTACAGCTGTATTGTGCTTACACTTTATTCATGTGCATCTTAGTATCACATACTGCATTAGATTAATAATATCCATGTCCAATGACCAAATCTCCCACATCGACACTGCAGGAAAATGTTCACATTTGATTCCCGAGGACACTTTTACCACAATAAGCTCCAATTCAAGTTAAATCACTCTAAAATTCCAATGGCAAAAATCTCTTGTGATGCATTTACAAGCACTGCTGGGCATTGTTAGTAGACAAATTGAAATGAAAATGTTCCTTCCTAGAAGTTCAGAATACTAAAAGTGCCTGAAGTTGAAGAAACACCCACATATATTTATACAGTATATACATTTGCATAAATCAGTTCATAATGTCTCTGTGTTGTAGTTTCGCTGCTGTGGCGTGACCAATCACACCGACTGGTTTCAGGTGTATAATGTGTCGCGTGTGCCGGATTCGTGCTGTCTGGAATTCAGTGATAACTGCGGTCTGGAGAATCCTGGCACTTGGTGGACAGCTGTAAGAAACACAACCTTTACATTTCTATCTGAATTCAAACTGTCACATATCTGGGAAAGTGTTTTCATTGTCAATCATTGTGAAACAGCTTTCTAAGAATACACACAGTGGTTCAAATCCCGACGGACACAATTTCCCTCCTTGTGTACATTTCCTACTAAAACAGGATGTTGTGGTGGAATGAAGCAAAGAGCCTTTTTAAAAGCCAACAGCCTTAAATGTAAATCGCAGCATAAAAAAGCATGATTTGCTATGTGCTATAACTAGATGTGTTAGGGTTAGATCAGCAGATGATGATGACATCAATATTTCTGGTCCATATTCCATGAAGAGAAAATGAGACTATACATTTTTAATGTATGTCTGCTAAGCTTATTTTCTTGAGATGGACACTTGCAGATGTACCTATGAGGGCGTGCAAGGCTACTCAGTGTTACGTGTCGAGTACTCATCTGCAGAAAAAAATACAAACCCTCTCAGAAATTCAAATGGTTTTAATGCTTATAATGTGTAACATTGCTGGCAATGACAGGCAGATGAAGACGATGATGATGATGTAAAGAATCCAAGTGAAGTTTATTTACCAAGTGCTATCCAACAAATGTGAAAACACAACATAACAAACAAAACAAACTTGAATAGACTTGACTCGACTTAGCTTAAACAACATTACACTGAACAAATGGCAAACATCAGGGCTAAATACACAGACATGGGTAACAAGTAAACAAGACAACCAATCAAAAGACTAATCAAATAATGAAACATGAAGCAATGACATAACAGAACTGATAACAAGACTCATGAACACAAACCAGTGAGAACAAAACACATGGAACAAGAGAGGATCACATGAGGGAACAGATCACATGACATGGCAAAGAAACAGGAATGCACTTTCAAAATAATAGACATGAGCACAAAACATGAAGATAACACATAAACGTGACATAATGGGAGTTGTATTGGTTTTAATGGAAACTATAATGGTTCTCTATTGTTAATGTGTTGGCTTCAGTTGGTGGCATGTCATTTCTGGTGTGTACCATTAGGGCCCATATCTGTAATGTAAACCAATAAAAATTATTAAATAGAAGAAATAAAACTATTTAATCTATGGCATAGGAGACGCGTGGTGCCATGCGAGGGTCAGACATGTGAACAGCGAGCTCTGCGCTCTTTGCTAGTTTTTAATACTTTTTGTGTCATAAACTGGTGAGATTCAATACAACCTGTTCCATAACGGTTCTATGCAGACAATATCTGTATTGACATTAAAATACATTTTAACGTGCTCAAGCTGATACCCCTGACAGAGCCGCAGACCGGGGATTCAGTTTGGATGGTGTGGTTAACGTTAAACGTTTTAAAGTTTTTACATGGTAGTAACTAATTTATAGATTGTCGTTGTTACTGACCAGTGGAGAACATTTCAAGACTCGCATGTCCTTGGCAAGCCTAGGACTAAAGGATTTATTTATATAAATTATTGCCATTAATAAAGAAAATACACACATGTGCTAACAAGTGAAATGTTCTGCACAGATTACAGTATAATTAATGTATTTCACTACACACAGAGACACAGAAGGGGAGAGAGAAATTAGGAGCATATAAAAGCGGCCTCCCACAAAGTGTAGACTTTATCTATAGGATTCAGTTTGGATGGTGTGGTGGGAGAGATTCAGCATCAACTGTCGAGCAAGTCGGCAATGCCGGCAAAGGTCGTTGCTGATTTGGAGGATCTTGCTGTAATACTTCGATCGATCACTGCCATGGAGATGAAATTCCCAGAGTTGGTTACAAGAGTGGGGGACGTCGAGAAACGGATCGATTATCTGGAGTTATCGGAGAGGGATTTAGCTGCTAACCCGCTAGCAACCAAGACGGACTTGGAGCACATTTGGGAAATGTTGGAAGACCTTGAGAATTGTAACCAACAAAACAACATCCGAATTGTTGGAATTCCTGAGAACAAAGAAGGCTGAGATATGGTGAAATTCCTAGATGACCTCTTCCAGTCTGCTCGACATAACCGGCCATAATCTACAAATCGAGCAAGCTCACAGAGTTCTGGCTCGGACATCCGAAAGCACGGGAATGGAAGGGTATATGGAAGGCAGAGCTGAAGTGCCGAATGTCGTCTGATGTCCTCAGAGAATTGACCCGATGGAAATACAGATATAATACTATTTTGTCATGGAAGGTGGAGTTTTGGCTATTTAGGGTCGATGGGGGCAGGTGGAGGTGAGGCTGAGTTCTTCCTGAAGTCCACAACCATCTCCACTGTCTTTAGAGCCATCTCCACTGTCTATAGTTCCACGTCTTCGTCTGCTGATGAAGATATTAGAAACTTTGTGGAACCATTAGATCTCCCTAAATTGACAAATAAGCAAAAATGTATCTTGATTCCGAGATAACCTTGGAGGAGCTTGGCGAGGTAATGAAGGCCTTGCCTACAGGCAGTGCTCCAGGGCTAGGTGGTTTTGCCGCTGAATTATTTTAGATCTTCTGCTACAGAACTGGCTTCTCTTTTGTTAGAAGTTTATACAGAATCATTAAAGAAGTCCGAAGCTTTGGCTCTGACAGCGTACTGCCCCGTGACGACTTTCCAGCCGGGCACCTTCCAGTGGCACAAACAGGGCATTGATTATTTAGTCATTTTATTCCCAGCAAATTTATGTGATTTAGTAAGTTAATTTTGACCCTTTTAATAAAAAGGTTTTCGAGTGATGTGAGCAGGTAGGCTTCATTACATTTATCTATGATTGAGAAGGTTAATGTTATTCAAATAAATTGTATTCCAAAATTCAACTACCTGCTACATTCTCTCCCTATAGAAGTGCCCATCTCTTATTTCAAGCAATTTGATAGCATAGTGAAGTCCTTCATTTGGAATGGTAAACGTCCCAGATTATATTTCAGTCAATTGCATAGGCTGACTGACAAAGGTGGGCTAGACCTACCCAAAATTTTGTTTTATTATTATGCTTTTGGTCTCAGACATTTGGCTCATTGGTTGCTTCCACTTGAGAGAGCCCCTCACTGGTTTTGTGTTGAACAGGAAGTTCTTGCCCCTATTTTGCCACTGCAGTGTTTAATTCTGACATTTATTTAAATGTTGCCTTGAGCATATGGCTGAACCCAAAATGATGTATTAAGTTCCCTTTCTGCTGGTTTCTGAGTGGATTTTGAGGGAGGTTAATACGCTTGGTGACCTATATGAGAGTGGCATGTTGAGATCTTTTGAAAATTTGGTTCAACATTTTGGGATTCCCAGATCTCAGTTCTTTAGGTATTTACAGCTGCGCCACCTGCTCTGTACTGTTTTTGGGAGTAGCTCACACACCCCTAAAGCTGCAGATACTTGATTACTGCTATTGGAAAAGGTCATGAGGCATCAGTGTATTACTCCCTGTTAATTCAGAGTCTGGGGGACAAAGCTTTAACTTCTATCAAGAGATTATGGGAGAAAGACTTCAACTTGGTATTGGAGGAGGGAGTGTGGGCTAGGATTCTAAAAAAATGTCAAGTCTGCATCTAGAGATGCATGAGTGCGCCTTATGCAATTCAAGAATTTGTCCCTGACTCTGCATTTTGGGTGATGGGGCAGTCATAAATTTGGGAGATAATCACATTATAAATTGGGTTCTAAGCAGTCTAAGCAGGCAAATTATTTTAAGGGGATGGAAGTTGGATGGAGCACCCTCCTTTTCAGAGTGGTGTGTGGAGATTGGGAGGGTGGCAGCTTTCAAGGAGATGGCAAGTAGAAGACTGGGATTTGGGACCTGTTTGTTAAGAAATGGGGCAATTATGTAGCATTTTTGGGAGAGTGAAGTTTAGTTTAATTATGTATGTTTATTATATTTTCTGACCCTGTACACAGGATAAGCGGTTGACGATGGATGGATGGATGGATTATATTTTCTTTTTTGTTTTGTGTGTGTGTGTGTGTGTGTGTATTGTGTGCGACCACAGGGTGCTCATTGGGGGACATGGTGGGGTTGGTGAATGGGGATTGGTGGGGGTTGAATATTAAATGTTGATTTGTTGTATATGTGTTGCGTTTTTCTTTGTGGTGTATATATGAATCAATAAAAAATGTTAATTGCAAAAACAAAACAAAAAAAGCATAAGAACATTTATTTGACGGATTCATGTTACATGTGTCATCATAAATGGTGCAAAAACATATCTCTGTATTTTCTCGACTGGTTCGGCCTGGATGTGTAAATGAAAATGTCAGCACAAAGCCATTGCATCTACTAGTCACAAATCGAACCAACTAATCAGGTAGTGGACCAGTCAGTGCAATCCCTAATAAATTGACCTCAACGCTAACAGGCATACACTGAAAGCCACAAAACATTTCAATTCATGATGTCTAACTTTTCAGGAAATACACCTCTGTATTTCCCAATACTCAAATATGCCATTATGATGTTCACTGTGACGTCTCAATCTGCCTGTGTGAAGTGGCACGAGTGCAGGGCCGTAGCTAGTCCAGTGAAAGGTGGTAATGTTTCTTGGGGCCCACAGATCCAGGGGGGCCCCAAAACAAATTCTAAACTGTATTTTTGTAATATAAAGGGGTCCTGAGCAATATAGAGTCAGGGCCCCCAGAATACATTGCTATAGCCCTGCACGAGTGTGCAGTGTTTCCATAGAGGATCTTACTGGACGTAGTGCTGTTATGATTTGTGTGTGTGTGTGTGTGTGTGTTGACAGCCGTGTTATGAACGTGTCAAGGGCTGGCTGCAGGAGAATCTCATCGCTCTGTGGATTTTTGCACTGTGCACAGTGTTAATACAGGTACTGCACACACACACACACACACACACACACACACACACACACACACACACACACACACACACACACACACACAGAGCACTGTAACAGATCAATTATTGATGAACATCCCCTAATGTGTGTTTCCAGATCCTGGGACTTGTGTTCTCCATGACGATGTTTTGTCACGCAGTGAAAGTGGACACGTTCTATGCATAGAGACCAGCGGCACCTCACAGGACCAAATCCATCATTCTGTCACACGTACGTCAGTGTTTATCACTGTGGCCATCGAGTGTAAAGTTTCACTAACACACTGCTATTGACAACGCAATTTTATAGTTTTGAAAGAACGAAACTATTCTCTAATTGCTCTTTATTGTGAATAACTAATGGACCATTTATTTTCTTGTCCATGTTTGAAAAACAAAAACAAATAAATCATTTAAGAAATCTTGCAGCTTTCAACAGGGAGATCCATAACTAATGTCATTATTTTGCACTTGGATCATTTCATCTAAAAATGTATGCTATGTAACACAGCAATTTCTATTTATTCAGAGTGAGTTAAAGGGCAAGATATTAAGATCACAGTTTTGTATAATGACTTTATGAAAATATGGGCTCAGTCTTTATTAAAGGAACAATTAATGTATTAATACTGATGTAGGTACAAGCACAACCATTCAGGCTATTCATCTGTCATTTCCCATCTAGAATGAGCACAATTTAAATGTTTGCTTGTATACAGTGGCTGCAAGAAGTGTTTTGGCTTCAAATGTGAAGTGTCGTTTTTATGCTACTAGTGACAGACAGGTAGCCCCACCCCAAACAAATTCCATTAATCGAGCCAGAGGTTGAAATGTGGAGCTGCTCAAACAAACAGAGCAATGTTTGAAAGCACAACAGACACTCTTAAAGAAGTCAGTCAACTAATCGCATACTTATAGTTAACTCTCGACCCTGGTAATCAGTATAGTTATTTATAGTTCATTTAAATTAAATAGGATACTGGCAAATGTTTTAACATTTAACAAAATTACCCAAAGCAGCTTTAAAGGTGCACTTTTCAATAACTTTTGTCTTTGTGTCATCTTGGGCTTACAGTGACATCTAGTGATGTGGATGCAGCATCATTTAAAAAATAATCAAAATAAAATCGTTTTCCGTTTCAGATTCACTATTCAAAATTTACTATTCACAGTCAGCCATGATTACTTTAATCAATGAGTGAAAGTGTCAAATAACAGAGCTATTACTGAGCTTAAGAGAGTAGTATTCGGCTGGTCATGTGATCATAACATGGCAGCCCCCATGTGCGGACCCTCTCCAAGTAGAATAAAACCGCTTTTATAATGTTTCTACAAGTTTTTAGATGTATTTAAGTGACTTGAATGTCATTGATGTTTTCCAAAGCAAGAGTGATCTACAAACAAATACTGCTGGATCTTTTGTCAGAAGTAACTTCACTTTCTCTGTCATTGAATGAACAGGTGTTGTGGTGATTTTTGGTGGATGTCTGAAGTCAGTTCTTTCAGTTCACACAGGTGGAGATCAACACACTGACAAATGCGAAGCGGCTTCATTTTATACACAATATCAGTTGTTGTAGCATTTCAAATCGAACAAACTTCTTTTTCTGAAAGGTTTTGTGTTTGGTTTCTTTCAAATAAATGACACTTGCTTAAATATTTTGTTCTATAATGTAATGACATTCAGACATTTATAAATGTTCAAATATTTTTTGCTGCCACTGAATGTTGACTGATAACCTTATGTTCAGTCGTGGAGAGAAATTAAGATCTGTTCAGATATGCACAGCAGGATGAAAAATATCAAATGTTCCGGGTTCAGTACAAGTTCAGCTCAATCAACAGCATTTGTGGCATAATGTTAATTAACACAATCATTTATTTTGACTCGTTCCACCTTGTCTTAAAAAAAAGCACAAATCAAGGTTCCAGTGAGGCACTTACAATGGAAGTCGATGCGGCCAATATTTGGAGGGTTTAAAGACAGAAATGTGAAGATTATAATTTTATAAAAGCACTTACATTCATTCTTCTGTTAAAACTAGAGCTGTAAAGATGTTTAAAACATCATTTTTACAGTTGTTTTAGGGTTCATGATGTTAATGATCTGTGAACTTTAGTAAGTGACTTTATCACTTAAAATCATGATCATGGTCAAACTCACATGTTGTTTATGTCTTGTGTCTTTTGGAACAGTGAGTATTTGGATGTTTACAGATTAAACCCCATTGACTTCCATTGGAAGTGTCTCACTGGAACCCAGACTTTCGATTGGAAGATAAATACATTTTGTGGTAATCAACATTATGCCACAAATGCTGTTAAACTTAAAGGAACAATTCACTCCAAAATGAAAATCCTCTCATTTACATCATCATCATCATCATCATCATCATTTACTCACCCTCATGCCAACCCAGATGTGTATGACTTTCTGTCTTCTGCAGAAAGAAAAGAATATCTCCACTCTGTTGCTCCATACAATGCAAGTGAATGATGACCACAAGCTCAAAAAGCACATACAGGCAGCATAAAAGTAATCCATATGACTCCAGTGTTTTAATCTATGTCTTCTGAAGACATATGATAGGTGTGTGTGAGAAACAGATCAATATTTAAGTTTTTAATTTTTTTTATATAAATCTGCACCTTTGACCAGTCCCAACCAGTATGTGACTGAATGTGGAAGTGAAAGTATAGATTTACAGTTAAAAAGGACTCAAATATGCATCTGTTTCTCACCCACACCTACAGTATCACATCACTTCAGAAGACATGGATTTAACCACTGGAGTCATATGGAGATCATTTTTATTGTTGGGTGAACATTCCTTAACTTATATCTGTAATGTTAGTATTTTAAACATGTTTTGAACATTTATTTCTTAACTCTCAACTGTCTGTCAATTAATGAGTAAAGATTTCTTTCACACAAAATTGGATTAATAATGCAAATATATATATATATATTTCTAAAATGATGAGAAGCTAAACATGCAACATTGAGAGGTCATGTGACAATGTAGCATACTACTGGTGGAAATGTTATTATGGAATACTGCATACTGCTACACTCACCATTTAAATAATTATATATATATATATATATATATATATATATATATATATATATATATATATATATATATAGGAAGCAGTATGCAGTATTTACTGCACAGTATTTAGCAAGTAGTAATCATCAGAATTAAATTCTGAAGACAACCTCAGTAAAAGAAAGTTACAGTCATGTGACCTCCATCTCTAAAATGTACACCTGTGTGACATGTATTATAAAAATAAAGTTTTTACAACAATTTGGATGTTTGTTGATTACCATCATAATCGCTTCTTAAAGTGTTTTCTCATTAGGTTGAAGTGTGTCTATTTTCACCACTAGAATTGCTAAGAGAAACATTTCTTTCATCCAGCCCATAAACACACACCACTGATTGGCTGGACTGAAGATGCTGTGTGCAGTAGAATGGCAGCTAGTATGAAACTGCTTGGGTGATTGTCCTGATTAGCCAGTTATGATGACTCTTACTTCCTTTATCCAGAAAGTGCATATTATAATATCTTGTTTTATTATATTAACCATAGTCTGTATTACACTTTCTTAGTGCACGCCATTGCCATCCAGGTCACAACTGAAGTGGACATGAATGAGTGTGTGGTCACGTGATGTGTGTTATTAGGTGTGCTGGACTTAAACACAAGGCTGAATCCACCTCCTTATTTGCCAAAATAACCGTTCCACCTTAAAAAATGGTAGGTGGCTTTATTAAAGCTAGTACACTAAGTAACTTTTGGCACATGTATTTTGCGGAAGGCCATTATTTTGGTTGTGCTTCGACTCCTGCGTGGATGAATGTGGTTCTAGGCACCGGTGTACACAGGGATACAGGACATCTTATCAGAGTGAATGGAAAAAAATAAAAAACGAAAGAAAGGAAAAGACGGATATCTGAAAACATGTCATCTGAGCAGGTAAGTGCCATATCTTATGCTGTTGTTTTGACATATTAGAAACATTGATGTTTTGAAATAAACGATGTTACAAAGGTTAGGCAACGTTTGTTAACATTAGACATAAGGATTGATAGTCGGATAAAGTTAAACATTTTAAAGTTTTTATAACGGCAGGATATTCTGGCCAAATAGAACATGGTAGTAACTAATTTATAGATTGTCGTTGTTACTGACCAGTGGAGAACATTTCAAGACTCGCATGTCCTTGGCAAGCCTAGGACTAAAGGATTTATTTATATAAATTATTGCCATTAATAAAGAAAATACACACATGTGCTAACAAGTGAAATGTTCTGCACAGATTACAGTATAATTAATGTATTTCACTACACACAGAGACACAGAAGGGGAGAGAGAAATTAGGAGCATGTAAAAGCGGCCTCCCACAAAGTGTAGACTTTATCTTTAGAAAAGCCTGTTGGCATGACTCCACCCATCGGAGGCCCCCTTTCTAATAAGATCAGTCAGCAGGCTGGTTATGTCAGATTAACTATGCACAAACCTTCAGTAGTAGCCAGCCAGCCCCAGAAACCATCTCACCTTGGTCTTGGGCCTCAGACAGGCCATGATCGCTGTGGTTTTGTCAACCTGGGGACGCATCTGTCCGTGGCCCAAGTGGAACCCCAGATACTAAACTTCCACCCAGCGATTATCAGATGTTGCATATGCCGCTGCCAGTCATTAATATAGATAATAATATAATCTAAATATGCAGCAGCATATGCTGTATGAGACGCTGAAATGTGCCTGGGGCCCTGAACAAACCAAACGGAAAGGTCACAAATAAGCCGAACGGTGTGGAAAAAGCTATTTTTTCTCATGATATTGGAGTTAAAGGGATCAACCAAGAACACGTTGTTAAGTCCAGTGTCGAATAAAATTGAGCCGCACCCAACCAATCATGCAATTTGTCAATCCGAGACATTGGATACGTGTCAAATTTGGACACTGTGTTCACTTTGTGATAGTCTACACAGAACCGGACTGATCCGTTGCACTTTGGCACCAGAACCACTGGGCTGGCACAATTGTTGTGCGACTCTTCTATAATGCCCATATCAAGCATAGCCTCTAATTCTTCCTACACTACTTTTTTGTGATCAGGAATGCGATAGGGGCGGCTACGAATCACCACCCATGGGGTGGTCTCGATATGATGTTCCTGCAACTGGGTAGAAGCACGGTCCACAAATTCTGTTTGCAACTTGGCCACGTTTGTGAGCTGCGACAGTGAGAGGTGGTTTCCACAAGGGACCTGGTTGAATCAATTTGGTTTGAGAGTGACTTCTGGCCCGAGCTCCGACCTCTCGGGGACTACCATTGGTAGGGCCACAGGGACTGCCTCCCTCCATGATTTTAGGAGGTTGAGATGGTAAACTTGACGTGCCCCGCCCCTATTCATTCACTTAACCTCATAATCGAGATCTCCGACTCGACGTGTGACCTCAAAGGGCCCTTGCCACTTGCTGTGTAATTTAGAGCCTGAGGTGGGCAGTAATATAACTTAATACACGTTTTATCTCCCGGTGTGTATTCCCGTTGTCAAGTGCCCCTGTCACGTTCCTGAGCTTAGAGAAAATGTTCCTGTGTTAATCGACCCAAGGTGTGGAGTTTTACTCTAAGATAAAAATATTTACAAAATAAAATGTTTACTGTGTGAAGGTCCCTCCTCCCAAGCTTCCCATATGACATCAAACGGCCGAAGCCCATACAGTAGCTTGAATGGGGAAACCCTGCCGAGGCTTGTGGGACCTCTCGCACTGTAAATAATAGGGGATCGAGCCATTTATCCCAATTTCCAGCGCCCTCATGTACGAAATTACGAATAATGTTTTAATTGTTTTATCTGTTTGTTGGTGGTAAACAATTGTGCGAATTGATTTAATACCTAACAATTCGTATAGTTCATGTAGTGTTCATCACATAAAAGTATTGCCTTGATCAGTGAGGATTTCTTTTGGAATAATCTGGAGATTATTCTGAAGAGTGCCTCCGCAACACTCTGTGCAGAGATGTTGCGCAGGGGCACTGCTTCTGGATATTGCATTGCAATAAATAATGTTTGAAAACAGCCTGAATCCACCAATGCATGGTATGTATCCCCTTTTAGACTTACCGGTTCACGATATGCCCC